>NW_024880018.1:0-44136 GCF_900700415.2 Clupea harengus
GTATTGAGGATCAAGATATACTTTGCTTTCTTTAGTCAGTCAACTCTATGATAAATTATCCATTGAAAGCATGAGAACCAGTCAGCCTCAGATATTGCCAAAAGAGACAGAAAAAAGAATTAATAATATTTTTTGATCCTGGCCGAACTAGAAAAAAAGTGTTCCTATTAAACAGGGGCTCTGCCTGGGGCCTGACACATGATCAACATGAGTAAGTGCGGTCCGTTTCAGGCTGGTTATTCCTGGGAGGTGTTGAAAGGGGGTTGGTGGGGGCTAGGTGGAGCCCTGTTTGCCCGGTCAGGCCCTTTGAGAGATGATCATTTTATTGCACCTATTTGAGGGGGATGGCAAGCTACCAAGTGAATGCCACTGTAGACGAGACAGAAATGTGGGTCTGCTGTTACAGACGGTCGTCTCAATTTGATGAGGCATGCTAGACCCCAGGGGCTGTTCTTCTAAGTGAGTAACATTAGAGTATTTGCTGATTGAGACTGAAAAAATAATCATAGTGTAAATAAACAGTACAATTAAACCGAGATCCTGGTGGTTAATCTAGTTTATTTTAGTTTTCAATGCACTTCAACAGTAAATGCTTAAGCTCCTGTGTGAAGCTAATAAAAAGGAAAGGCAAGATATGTGATACAAACTCAAGTTCCATTTTAATACCAACCTATGTGCAAAAAAAGCCAAAATGTATTTTCTCCTTGCGCTGCATGTGCATTCATACACGGTGCATGAAATATTAATGCAACCTTTAACTCACCAAGTCGGCTTTGTTTTTCCCTGCAGGCAGTAGTCAATCTTGCCAGCTCCTCATACTTAGAAGCCAACTGGAGTTTGCCATTCTGGAGGTGAGGCCTACGTGAGAGGCTTTCCTCTGCCAAGCTGCGGTTGGACGTCAGCAGAACCTCTCTGTCCACCTGCAGCTCCTGAAACTACACATAAAAGATGCAGTTAGATCCGGACGGAAGAAGGGGAAAGAATTCCTGAGCAAATTCCGAACGACACAAAACACTTAATCAAATGAAAATGCTGGACTGAAGAGTCAGGGTCACTGGAATACATAATCAAATGATCACAGGAATGTTTCACAGTCTAGAGCTTCCAGAGCAATGTAGAGCGTCTGACATGAGTTCACAAAGACTGTCTTGACTGAAAAGGTGATTACAACTTCAGACTAGTTCAGGTCAAACCACAGACTGAGAGAGAGAGAATAGGAGAGAGCCTGAGCACACTAGCCGAGCACAAGATGTGAGCAACAGAGTGCACCTCAGACCTTATTAAACGACTTGTGAAGCATGCTGAATTCAGTAACATTAGCACAACATGACCAACAGGCTGAGTAAGTATAGTTCTGCGGTCACGGTCTGCACATGATCTGGATGCAAATTTCATGATCAGCACAGTCTGCACGGACTGTCTGTGTAGCACCAATAATAATAACAACAACAACAACAATAATACAAAACAATAAGAGGAAGAAAGATAAATGGTAAAAATGTGAAACTCAGTCCATGTTTTCAAATCACCATAACTCTCCACCACAGTGGCGGGGTGGTATAACCTACATACAGAAATTCTGGGTCAAGGGCTCGCTTCGAGTTTCAGTGGCCAGTCGGTGTGGGCTGTTTAAGACTTCAGCCATGCTTGTTGGCAGCCTTGAGGCTGAAACATCCCTGCTACAGGCATTCAGCTGAGTTTTGCCTTACCAAAAACTCCAAACTCATGACTAACCCCCGAGCATTAAAATCACCAGAACAGCAGTAAATAACAGTTGCGTTTCAAACAGCCAAAAACTCCATCCAAAAATAAAGAATGTCACTAAATATTGTTATGTGAATATGTTTCTATGGTTATTTGAGACATCTAAAAAAAAGGTGTTAAAAAATGGCAATCATGAATCATGCCATTAAAACCATGCCAATGACTGTGAAAGCACCAAAAAAGCTGCCTACAACAGAATTTTTGACCTGGTGATCTTAGGGTCTGTGCTAAGTTACAGAAAAAAAAGTAATCAGAATTGATACGGACTGCAATCTTATGTGTTATGACATGTGTTATGTCAAAAACAGTAAAGATGAAATTAAACCATAATATTTTCACCAATATGAGCATTGTTGATTGGTGAAAGGATAGAAGAAAGTGTTCAGATGGGGAAATGATAGTGAAAACAATACAATTTGAATACACCCAATTTTTGGAAAGGGCACTTTTTTTCTTTATAAGATGACCCATTTATAAATGACTTCCAGATGAAGTAGTCAGGGTCATTTTTTTTTTTTAAATATATATTTCAAGGGGTATGAGTGAGATAGTGATGTCAATGAGGGTGTCTATTACACTGTCAAGTGGTTGCATTGGACACTTTTAGGCATATGTAGATCGTGGCAGACATGCACTGCTAAACTGTTCCATTGGCAACGAATGCCACCAAGAGGCTCTCCCAACGACACTTCCTTGGACCACTGGAGATCACCCGCCTCAGGGAATAGGGAGAAGTCCAAAACCATGGCCTCATGGAAAGCATTCGCAGTGCTAGGACATCACTTCAAACCACAGACCCCTTTTCTCTCTGTAATCGTCTGAAGCCAGAGTATGTTTGGATCTAATTGGAAGTCACTTTTTTCCCCCATTTCTGCCTGAATATTAAGATAAATTCTGGAGGTTTCCTTTGGCTGTTCCAGTGCTTGGGCATATTAGAAAACCTGACGGGACTTAGCAGGGCGTATAAGAGGCTTAGTGATTTATTTGCTTTGCAAATATGAGAATATGGCTCTTACACTATTCCACTTATAGACAAAACATTGCTTGGCTGGTACCATGTTCCCACATGGGCACTTTTAGAATTAATCTTTCTCCTAGTAATTTGAGAATAGCCGTCCTTTAGTTCAAGACACTGTGTTCGAGAGCAGAGATAGGTTTTCAATATGGGTTCTCATAGGAAAGCAAACAGTGAAAATGTTCTAATAATACCATGAATATGTACAATCCTGCACGGTTGCCTCTGTTGTAATTATATACTAATTTGTTTCAATGTTATACTGTGCCCACCATATTTTTGAAACATTCTATAAATATATATCATTAACAGTATTATGTTTGGAAGGATAAGCAGATTTTAGTTGAATTGAAATGCCGTTATCTAGCTGCCAATACAGTGTTTGGGCTCAAAAATACTCCAGTGTTTGTACACAGTCCTGGTGCTGTACATGGGACACATAGTGCATAGTGGCATGGAATGGAGGGGTGTAATTTGATTGGTTGTTGAGCTCTAATATCGACAACCTTTCGCCAGAATCGCTGACTCTGCCTAAAACATAGTAAGCGTTTCTCAATTGACTTCCCTTCCTTGATGGGTTTAGATGTATTAAGCAACTCCTTCATGTCTGCTGGATGTGTTTAGCTAATATCAGACGTTGACAAGCAGGGCCTGATTGCTGATAATCTCCCATTAGATACACTTCTTAACTTCAAACATCAAGTGGTGACAGCTTCTTACAAGTTGCAAAAGATGGGTGATGAATATCTGTGCAAGAGCTCTCTAAGGTCCTGTTAGAGGGCGGGGACAACCCAGACAATTCCGAGCCGGTCCTGAACAAGGGAATGTTTGTGTGAATCCAGTGGTTCATGGCCTGTCTGAAAGCCCACTCTGTTTTCATCCTGGGAACCATTCTTAAAACCTCAATCCACTTTAAAATGATACAGATGTTTCAGGCCATTTAGTGCACAGTTGTCTGCGCAAAAATGGAAGGGGACTTTTGGTTAGGACTGATCATCAAAGGAGGAGAGAAAAAAAAAAAAAACTTTCTGGGACATAGGAAACCAGATGATGAATGGATAATGTGATGAATGAATTATGTTTTCCGCTGATGTTCTTCATGATCCAGGGGGAACTGTGGCTGTGACTGGCTCACAGCTCTCAACATCACAGCTGCATATCTGATCTGGTCTCAGACAGCTCCCTGGCCTTACTCCTGCTCCTGCGACTCGGACATACTTCTGTGGTTTAATGTTCACATCTTAGTAGGAAAGGTTTCCCACAGCTTTGCCAGTGCAAGGTTGGAACTTTCTTTCACATCAGTCCTCAGAAGTCAGTTTGTTTTGTTCAAGGAGTAATGCACTTCTGGTTGCTCTAGGCTTGCATGCTTACTGTAATGATTTCCTCCTTGCTGCATTTTAAAACAGCAAATAAACTAAGCCACTGACTGCATGATGTTGCAGCCATCCAGTGCCATCATATTCAGGTTCTAGTTTTCTAAGACAAGTCTTGCATAGCCAATGTAATACCATTTTTGCAAGGCTGAGACTCATTTTTCTATCCAGACTGTCAGTAGTGTCAGGAAGTCAAATATCTCACGTCTGTGTGGTTTAAACGCATCACACCACTCCCAACGCGCTCACACAAGAATGGCTATCTTACAACCAGATGCTCTAATCCTTTCTCTGAAATCTAGTGTGGGTCTGCTGAGGTATCCCATTGACCAGTGAATTTATCTCACACCCGTGGTGTGATATTAAACCTTCTCAAGCCAATCAGCACAGTGCATTCTTTGGAATCTTGAACATTTGGCCAGCAGTCAAAAGAAGCACTGTGTTTGGGCTCTACAGTACCTCAATCCCCAGCACATAAAGCCACTCACAACTGCTAACTGGTTTCCCCAAACAGGAATCCACATACACAATTCATTTCCTGCTGCAGCTGCCTGGGCCTGTGTTTATACATTCTACAGTTCTGAATCCCAGGGGTCTATACAGTGCATTTGTGATGACACACTGGTTCCAAACCATAGCTGACACTGTTTACAGGCGCTAACAAGCACCACTTAGAAAAGAACAATGCTTTTGTGGTTAGACATCCATTTTTACACCCATGCCGTTTCAGAGATTTAATGCTAACAAATTACTGAGCACACAGAAAAGGATGCCGATCACGTTACATGGGCTTTGTTTGCTGGTGACCTTTGGCACAGAGACACCTCAAAGACAGAACCTGTTTGTGAAGAGGACACCTGATTAACTGTTTAACATATACAAATGTTGCCCTACTCATCCTCGTATCTTTGAGTTTACTACAGCCAGTTCAGTGGGTTTACCCATCACAAACAAACCAAGCTGTGCAATCAGGACAGGACGTACATCCTCTCTGGCAAGCCTCTGCTATTAAACCGAGTATTTTGTACATCAAAGACAGCATCAAATGGATGCTTACATTGTATTTGTGGTGAGAAGACTTTGTAGATCACACTTCCTGGAACCGGGGCTTAGGCGCAAATGCCTCTCACTTGGGGTGGGGGGTCGTGCTTGCGTGTATCCTACTGGGCCACAATGACCCTTTCAGTGGGGCTAACCTCAGAGACCTTAGTGTGTTAATGAATTGATGCACTGCACTGGCTTCCATGCATCCATGCCTTTCAGAGCTTAATCATGATGACATCATCCACAACAGCATCATATGACCACCAAACAGCAATGATGGACAAAATGCCATTGGCATGCAAAGGAGAAAAGGAGTGGCAAACACACAATAATAAATTATGCAGTCGTATTATGCCTAGTGAATATGTAAGGGAGCTGTTTATCTTACAGTGACTGGACACAAGAAGTTTTAGTATCAGTGCCTGTGGATACCAATGATTAACTACAACTCTTAAGCGGTGTCATATTCATACTTATGAATTAAGATGTGGCTACTTGCAGCTTTGACCCCAACATCTATGGCCATCACAGAGATGCCAATGAGCCTCATAGTAATTTAGACCATTCCAGAGGATGGAATGGTGAAGGTTCTATCACTGCCAATCATCTGGCAGATGCTCCTCATTCATTCCCGAGAAAATTACACTCTAGTGTCACAACTCAAATTGGACGGTACACAACAGGGTTCCCAAATGAGTAGCGACTGTATTAATGCTAAAGAATGAACTGAGTAGGCTACGTGATGAGATTGGTCACCAACCTCTGTTGTGCACGACAAGGTTTTAAAGATTTGGGGGTTAATTGCTTCTGTGCACACACAAAAGCGAGAGCTACAGAATGTTCCACCCTCAATTGCAGGGAATCTGATCAGCACAACACAACATGAATGGTATTAATAGCTGAAGAGGGAAAGTGCGTGAGCGTTTATTGAACTTGAATATTCGTTCTGGTCTTTTTACAATCCTTCATTATTTACTGTGCTGTAACTTGAATTTACTGAGCTGACCCAGTGATGAAATGAGGTGCCACCAGTTTGTTTACACTAAACAATGTGTCGCTGGATAATTTACTAGCAACGAGAAAAAGTAAAATGCAAGGTTATGTGGGCAGAATGTATTTTATTGTAATTACGTAGCAGACAAGAGGCTTCTAAATAATTCAACTGTGGACATACAATCTGTAGCGTAGGTTCTTGTAACCATGCAGCACTGGAGTGGAATGTTGTAAACTTATCTGCATAGGTCATATTACACATAAAAGACACAAGAAAACACATTGTCAAAAGAAACGAGTCTTAACGAAGGATTAACACAGCCATTTCGACTCTCCCGTTTCACACTGACTCATGCATTCAGTCAGGCTATAGTATAGCGTATGTATGGAGAAGCAACCGACAGGCAGCATATACATGCACTCCGCAAATATGTTTGTAAGGCGCATATCACTCCACATTACAATCTTTACCCAGTGGCGACCTTAGTAAAGTATATAAAATAATGCTCTGAGAAAACATGATGTGTTTGAAGATTAAGGCGTTTATGGCGAAGTCTACCTTTTCATTGAGTCGAACGATCTGATCCATTTTTCCCTCATCTTGAAGAAGCTCGCTCAGTTCAGAGGTGTTAAGAACCCTGTAATACCCATCTGGGCAAGAGTTCGTATCCCTTTTTTGGGACATTGTGGTCCTCAACGAAACACTGTTCAAACTACCCCGTACAAACGCCAGTTTAGTTCCATTTCGTCGTCTTCAATGTTGAGTAAGACTACCGCTCACACGCGATTGCTGTATTGAAGCAGACCGCGTTGGTGGGAAGCCACACTGCTGTTGGCGGAGACAATGCAAGAGGCTGTGACATACGTGTATAGTTGCTTGCAATGCCTTTTATAACCACACGGTGGCAAGGCGCTCACTACGGTAGACAGCATGATGCAGTGGGGTTCAAAACATTCCAGCCAGCCTCTAAATTAAGTAGCTAGAATGCGGACTCCGAACACCCCAGTCATTTCAAATACCAGTGTCGTTTACTCCTCTGGGTTTGTATTGATCATTTTTCAAAGTTGTTCTTGCATATTGTGAGGTTCTTTTCCAGTGCGAGCTCTTGAACTTAGTTTAACTCCCTTGGTGGAACTCTTCTAATCTCTGCAGTGAATTACAGTAACATTAATACTTGAAGAACATTCACAGCTCTTAACATATTTACAAAATCTGATAGGCCCTGGATTATATGCGTCATCATTGTACGACAATCATGTCAAACATGGCGGTTAACTCTGGTGTGCTGTGGAAACGTGCGCTCCCAGACCACGATATCTTCAATAAAACACGAAAAAAGTTAACTTAAAGTACCAAGCAACTTCAAATAGATTTTCCAAAAATCTCACGTGCTGTCTAGATAGAAATGTCTTCATTTGGGATGATATAGACAGTGTCTTATACTCAACAAACTTAGGAGAACTGAATTCTGAAGAGGGACTGAACAGTGCAAAATACCAGGTTAGCCAATAGTTCGAAGTTGGTAGATTTCTAACGTCGCAACATTATAGAAACATACACGTTTTAAGTCACTATCTGACGACGTGAGCGTTACTCTGCGCGTAACACAAGATAATTAATCGTAGGTTAGGTGTTCTAAATCTCATGTTGTAACAGGTACAGTGCATGTCGCTTTTGATGCAAGATACTACGTCTCAGAACAAAGCTACAAATAGTTTTAATGATTGCACTGTCGGTTTGGTTCTTTGATGTTGCTAAATGTAATCTAAATTTGATCGTTACGACAGTAGTACCTTGCTCCTTGTTGAATGTATTTATATTTCGGGAATGTCACGGTTGTCCACTTTCTGACATATTGTAAAAGTGAATGTAGCTGCGTTTGACAGTTAAACAAAAGACACTTTAGCAAAATCATCTTCATTACACAGCCTTTGATGTGCATCAGTCCTCCACTGTTTGAAGTCTACCGGTTGCTTCTTCTCGGTCGCATGTCGCCCTCATTGGTCAGCGAGGCGCTACTGTACTCGAACTCTCCCAGCGTTGGGGTAAGAAGTCAGAGTTTGAAGGACGTCTTCAGATCCACTGAAAGTAAGCTGTGTTATCTATTGACAATTCTTATATGCTTTGTTTCCCCCCGAAATTGACGCCAATGCTAGTAAACACATATTGGAAGTGATTACAAACTGGAACCAGTATATTTTATAACCCAAATAAAATAATCATCCCAACTTTAGAAATCCAGGTTCAACCCCGTTCATTTTGCAAAGTTGAACAGATACGGGGCTTCGGCTCACCGCCTACAGGGCTCTCAGTTAAAGGTCTGTAACTCCTGTTTTCTGTCTGTTAGCTCAGTCCCCGTGGTGGAGTGTCTGTTTGCTAGCTCCAACTCACTGACTCTCAGACAGGCTGCCTGGAACCTGGGTGGGCCAGACAACACAATCAGGTGATAACCAGTCCACAGGCGAGGGGATTGAATGTTGATAACCTCATCCACTGTTATTGTGAAAAGTTACAGAGATAGGTTGTAATTGGAATTTGTGGTGCCTTTCACTGTTTGGACAAAAATGCAGTGCCGTGTCTCTACTGATACATATGCATATGTCAGCTATTTAAGCATTTTGCTTCACTCCAAGATTAACTTACATGGAGAACACATAAACCTAAGGTTGGAGAAAGATGCACATTTTTGACTGATTGTTGGCTGATGACTATCTTTTTGCCACAGATGTTAGTCTTAAAGAGCCTGAGAGCCCAGCTAAGGTTCTCTCCGTATCTCACTCAAAATACATTGGCAGTCACACTCTTACTATCCTATTTAAAACCTTGTTAGATGACATCTCTGATTTCCCACTCAGGTGGATATATGCAGCCTCGCTGGGTGAGATTGCTGTGGCGTTTGACTTTGGCCCGCTGACAGACAGCACTCAACTATCCAGCCAGCGTCTCAGAAGTGAGGCGCCCGTCTATCCTTTGTACATTCTATATGAGAAGGGAGAGATCTATCTGAGCTACATGTCTTTAACATTTAACCTACAGGTATAATATCTACTCCAGGTTCCCGCGGGGTCTTTGCCGGTCCACATTTGTTAAAATGGCTAATCATCCCATCCCATTTGTAGTCACATGTAAAAGCATCCCAATTATATATTTATACCCATTCATACATTCAAAATCTTTGAAGAATATCTTGTGTACTTTATGTTGCCTATTGCCCGCCCCCTTCTCTGTAGTCCGTCCATACTTGTATTTCTTTTTCTTTAACTAAAAATCTCCGCCACCAACCATGTTATCCACCTTCTATTTGCCCTGTAATAATAAGAGGTGTCAGAAGAAGTCATGCTAAGGTGTTGCCATTGTTTCTCCTTCTCTAGTGGAGGTAATCTGTGAAGGATCCTCTGCCCATTGCCCATGTATCCTGCAGCTGAGGATAACTATGGGTATGACGCGTGTGCATTGCTCTGCCTACCCTGCTCTCCCAGCATTCTTGTCATCGCCACGGAAACAGGCATTCTCTACCACTGCGTTGTCCTGGAAGCAGAGCACGAGGAAGATAGAGGCATGAGTGACTGCTCCGAACCTAAAAATATTACAACAGAACACTTCACTGAATATTCATGAAATACCAGTTGAGGTCGCGTTGCCGGTAAAGAGGAGCGTGCTGCTTTTAATGTAACTTAATATGACCGGCTCCAGGTTGTAGCAAAGTGGTAGAGGGGAGCGGAGACTGTGCCGTCACTGTGTGTTGAAGTCACACTTCGCTTGACCCATCAAATTACACAGAGGTGAGATGGATGGATAGGTCTTTCTCTCTCTGTCTTAAAATACAGAACAAATGATGCACACGACAAGCCGTCCTGCATTTGGACACTAGTGTAACGTTTGTTGAAACAAGAGGTGTTAAATCAGCGCTGTCATTGTAACACATTGCCCCTGCTGTTTCATACAAACCCTCTTTGCCAGCACAGATAGCACTGTACACACGAGGCCAGCGTACACAGCGTGGGCCTCACGCGGATCAACAAACTGCACAAGTTCCTTGAGCCTGGTGAGTATAATGTGTCAGCCCCTAAGCTCAGGTGTCCTTTGTGAAGATTGGAGTCATTTAGAGGTGTGCTCGCCTAAAGCCAGGAATGGAAAAATGCAGTGTCAGAAATGAAATCCTCACCAACGTCTTAGAGGCGACCATCTGAAGTTACTAGTCAGTGCAAGTGCCTGATCCTTTTTTTTCCCTTCTGCATTAAATCCGCCGTTGCTCCTGTATTCTCTGTGAAGGGAAAGAGGATAAGGATAGCCTTCAAGAGCTGGCTGCCGAGCTAAAGAGGCATTGTGGAGCACATCCTGTGCACCAAGCCCCTCAGCAGCAGGTAAGTGCCCTGAAGCTCTGGGGATTTACGGTTAAACCAGTCGCATTTACCATCCATCCATCCTATTCAGTATTTACCAAAACAATGACTGTGATTCGGTCATGAATTGTCCTCTGTTTCTAGACATTGGGTTTGCCCTGTGTGTGGCCCAGCCTGCCTGCACCAATAAGGGGGTTCTGGGTCATGCCAGGCCTTTCCCTGGACGCCGGCATGGTCTGCATCACCAGCACTTCCGGGTGTCTGCTGCTCCCCCTACTGTATGTAGTCTCATCCCGTACCTGGATTGTGCATTGATGTGTACATACCTGTTTACACAGTTGTTTGTTTGTTTGTTTGTGTTTTTTGTCTCAGGAGTGCCATTTGGCCGGTCTCTCCTGCCCTGCTGTGCTCCGGCTCAGAGAGCGGGCCCCGGGGCTCTCCTCCGCACGGATTGGCCGAGGATTCATTTGAGCAGCATCTTGGCGCGGAGAGCAGCCAATCCACTTGCTCTCAGGTTAGAACATGTAGTTCCTCCCCATGGCATGGACTTGTGAAAGAGCTTCGGTTGGAACCATGACTCTAAAAATCATGATCTAAAGCAATAAGACACTGAAAAAAGGCTAAAGGCAAATTCATACTGCCAAAGATAACTATAATGATATCTGTAAAAACTATCAGTACCTGTAACAACATCCACACTGCGTGCTATAACGATAACGACATGAAGAACGATATAATTGGGCATTACTTTCAGAGCAATTGAACGCTCATATCATTGGAGTTACAGTTGTTGTTAAAGTTATTGTTGGCAATGTGGGCGGCCCTTTAAAGTGAATAATATTCCCAAGAGATGGTAAAATATGATATCCGAAATATCGGCGTCACTCTTCCAATTTGGCACAAGTTCTGTTCTTTGTGATGCATGAGTACTATGTCCGTTCTTTGTGGTGTGCTGGTCATGCTAGGACTACCTGCAGCTGCTGAGCAGGGCCACTCAGGTGTTCTGGGAGGAGTCCCTCCTCGAGCAGGACATGGCTTGCATGGAGATGCAGAGAAGGTACAGCATCTGAGCACGTTCACTCACTTCACAGATAACCACACCCATACTCAAACAGTTACAAATTCTCCATCAGAGGGGTTTCTAATATCAGTTTATCTTTGTGTTCTGTTTTTATTTTGTTGAGTGAATAGAGGAGGTCACCAAAAAAACATCAATTTACAACAATTGTGAATGACCTTAGGTGCCTTCACATTTACTCTAAATGTAAAAATGTTAATAAAAAATTGTATCATATATATTTTTTTTATGATCTCCCTTTGTGGTCAGGTTTTTATTATCCACTTTATTTGTAGTCCTTGCTCACTTTGCCTGTGGGTTTTAATTGTGATGTGTAATGTCTTGTGTGGTTCTTGGCCGAGTTAAGCTCCTGACCGCACCTAACTGCTTCCACGCCCTAATCAGCAATGTGTGTCAGTAGAGGTCATTCTACCGGGTGTCTCGAATCTGTAAATCGAATCCGGTCATATATTAAAAGTGATTAAATCTAACTGTTACTAAAAATAAGCCGTGCATAAGACAAACCCTCAATGACATGATGCGGATGTTTGCACGGTGCTGTAAATGCTCGTCACGTTCATTTAGAGTCATGTAGCGTATAAATCCATTAGGGAGGTTTTCTGCACAAGTGAAACAATGTCAAACATATCAGCATATTGATCCCTCATCATGCTTATTATAGGAGAAGCCTTCTGGAAACTGCAGAGAGACTGGCTAATAAATATGAAGATGCCCTGTACTGACAAGAGGTCCTCGTGAACAGGTCTGTCACAAGGCAACGTGCCCCATTTCATGCGTATCATTTGTAAAGTGATTTCCCCTTAGATCACTCCTGTGGAATTGATGCCTTTGGTTTTAGGGCACATAGTGAATGTGAATCTTTTCAATGCAGACTTGATGTTTTTTGGGGGGAGGGGGGTTCCACTGGCAAGATCATGTAAAGGATTAATTTCTAGCATTTCTAGAAGCAAATGGATAAAGGGGTTACTCGGTACACAAAGAGTATAGTATTGAATGCCCAACACAGCAAGCACATCCTGGGGATTCTCAAGGAGCAGTAAGTAAAGACTTGAATGCTTAATACTCAACAGCACCAATGGAAAGGCAGGGAGGTATCCATGCAGATCTGTTTGTTAATTGTGGCAACTGAGATGTCATATCTCAATGGCTGGCTGTTCATGGGTTTTCTTAACGGTGAAATTAACCGTAAAGGAAGGCTCTTCTCATGTCGTGACACATTTTTTTTCACAGTTTTGTGTTTCCACCAGGGGAGGGCAAATCACAGTTATGATGAAGCACATAAAGGATCTCAAGAACAATTTCAGTTTCTGAATGACTGGAAATGGCCTCTCCAGTAATCTCGCCTCGCTTGAATGGCATAAGGAGTGCATTGAAAGGACCACAGCCTGGCTTAGACGTCATGACTCCTGGAGTCAATAATCTCTCGAACAGCCACTTTGCAGCTATTACTTTTGCATATCTCCTTGCAAAATTGCTCAGGATAAGATTACTTGAAAGACAACAATGGGCAGTTTACAATGAATAGTTTGCAATCCATTTCTTGGAAGCCTTGCAGATGTTTTAGTTGGTCAGAGTGAGTGAGGAATATGTTTCTCACTCTCACAATGTGCTTCAGATCCGATGCCCCGACGAGACAAACGTCCTTCTCTGTCGTCAAATGTTTTCAGTCCAGGATCTGTTAGCAATTTTGGCCATTTAAAATTCCCATCATTCATTCCTGCCCTGCCTGCTGAAAATTATGAATGTTCACAACGTTCACAGTGGAATTACTCGACAGTGAAGATGGCACTGCCCTGCTGGGATGTAGTCTCATGTGTCTCTTCCTGACTGGCTCAGTATTTGACCTAATAGAATCCCTTAAGCCTAATCAGATTGAGACAGGGCTCAATGTCTTGTCTCTCTCTTAAAGGTGCAGTGTGTAGGCTTTGTAGTCAAACAGTGCCAAAAGACCTACTTCAGCATCAGGATATGTGTGGTACATTGAGCAACCACTGTGGTAAGCGTGGAGAGTGTTCTAAACAATAGTCTCTCCGTCATTCAACTATGGCAGTTTCAGAAAACTCGCCCCAGTATTGTCAAATAACTTTTCCCCTTTTGGCTGGTTTGTTGCCATCTTCAGAAGTGGTTTGGTGGCGCTGTTGAAAACAAATCCAAAAAGAGAAGTGCCAAACACATAAAAGAAGCATGGAATGCATTGGAGTTATAGGTCCAGATTTATTTAATGTATTTATTTATTTTGTTTTTAATTTGATGTTGGTTTGTTATTTGTCTTTGCAGTTACATGAAGTATGAATACATACTTTTCATGTTAATTTGTGATGAATTGTGTCATTATTATGTCTCTTACGGTCATTTTCAATGGGTGGAAAAACCAGTTGAAAGCATTTAATATTCAGAACCTGAATGTTTCACAGGGCAAGGTATCTGTGAGAGTACATGTTAACCATTTGTTATCTATACTTTGGAGACAGTACTTAGATTATGAAGCCACTTGTATTATATATGTTTTCATAATGAAGCATGTTCACTGTCACGTTACATTGGTGCTCTGTTGGACGAGGCAGCTTTGCCTCCCTTGATAGGATTTCACAAGATAGTCTGTGAAGTTAGTCAGATCAGTTAATGAGTGCAGCACTGGTAGTCAGCAGCTCCCACACATTCATACACCGCAGTTCCTCCTCTTGAGTGTGATGGTCAGTTGTCAGCCTATTTTCAGGCTTTTGGAGAAGGGAAGTCTTAAGCCCACGTCCTCTTTATCTTGAATTGTGTCCCTTTTTTATTTCAAATAATTCTGTTCCTGCACAGGTCAGACTTAGGTCAGATTCTCAATGTTTTATTTCACCTAACTCTATGAAAGATTATGACAGACCATATGTACCATGACAAATCACAATGTACTGCGTTTTTAAGTACAATTTGGTTTATTAGATATATACAGACATATGTACACAGTACAGTATATAAATCTGCAAGGGATCCAGCAGTTTCAATTAAGCATGCGAATAGAAACATGTTATTTTGTCAGGTTGTAAAGCTAATGTCTCAACACTTTATATGACTATGCTGGATATATCACACACTACAGTGAAATGTCACCGGGTTACTGGTTAACACTGCTGATGGGTACAAAAAAAAGCTTGTTTGCCCCGAATGAGAACTGACATCTTGGTATCCAATTTCCAATTATGGATTTTCTTTTGAAACCTACACCCAGCAATCTAGCCAGGGGGTCTTGTCTTAGAGTCCTTAGCAGAGGGTTCTTTTACAAGGCTTTGTCTGTGGAGGTCTAATATTCATAGAAACGTAGGATGACATGAAAACTAAGACAAGAATGGGCATCGTTTTCTAAGAAATAGGTTGCACAACCAAAACCAAAGGCAAACACAATGCAGAAGCACAAAGACCTTTGAGGAAACCCGAACTGTATGCAGCGAGGCAGCGAGCAGTCCGCAGAAGCCAAAATAAAGACGAACACGACCTGAGAGACATCACAACATGTTTCACAGCACGGAGACGTTTTGCCCGAGCGCAAGCGAGAAAAGCGATCTTTTTGCACAATTTCAGCAGCAGCGGTCACGTTTTTCAGCTTCAAACGAGAGCTTTGTTTTACAGCTCCAACATGTTCTCTCCTTTACAGTTAATTTCAATTTACATCTGGATTACTTGATTTCACAGACCAATTAAAGGGCTACCAAGCAGTTGATTCAGGTCAATGTTGACACCTGAAATTAGAGTAAAATCACTATGTAAACCATGGTCACATGTCAAACGGGGTACTTTCCATGTTAAAATGAGAAACAGAAACTGTGGCATCAGTTGCAATACCCTGGGCCACAATACAACTTCCTGTTCTGAATGTTACGAAGGGGAATTACTTAAATCTTTTGTATTAATATAAACCAGATTTTAAAGTGTGTGCCTGTATATTTGGGTGAGAATCAGTAGCACAACAATAAACTGATTTCCCAAATAGACTTGGAAAAAAAAACATGAATCACGCAGTCACATCTGACAAGTTTCCTCTACGGGAAACGAGGAGGAAAAAACAGTAGACACCTCAATCAGACATCTCAAGAGCAGTTCTCCAAAACTCACACTTAGGCAAACACTGAAATCTCACCCTCCTGTAGAGTTGAGTAGTGAGACCTTTCCTGCACGCACACACACACACTGTGCTCAGGCTTGAAGTAGTGTCTGTCAAGATCAGCAGCTATGTCAAAATCTTATGAAGCATTTTTACCTAGCCCTTTAAAAATCCAATACGGTCTCACTCTAAATATGAGCCTATGTATTTTGAACACCATACAGACACTCATTGTGTTTTAGACACCAGATCCTGTGCCAAAACTGTAAGCTGTCTGTGGTTTCACTTCCACAAAACACTCAAAACTGAGCACTGCATGGAGGAGCACAAGGAATCAATTCCAAACACACACATACAAAACACAATCAAATGTAAATACATATTTACACTAACACACGTTCCTTTTAGTGCTTTTTAACCTGATACGGGGGGCGCTGATGTTATCTACAAGAAGCAAACTCAGAAGATAGTGTACTTTTGATTTTTCACATGCTGTACGTCAGTAGGCCTTTGATACCTGCCTGTTTAACGTCAAAGGACTGTTCATGGCAAGTGACATGCTTTGCCATTAGTGGTATAGTCCAGACAACTGCCGTGCTGGATTTCAATTTAAGAATAAAATATACTTTCACCGAAAGGGAAACTGCAAAATTCTAAGACATCCTAGGGAGAACTCATCTGCAACCTCAAGGTTTTAGCAACCCAACATAAGAAATACTGTAAACAGGTTTTAAGAAAAGAAAACATAAAACATAACATGTCAGCTCACTTCCTCTGTGGTTGCGTGGTTTATGAAAAGCCTGAAGTGGCACTGTTAAGAAAATGTGACAGTCTATTGAGGCCATGTGGGCTGAGAGCCAAACAGCAGACGAGGCTACTGCGACAGGGTAGCGTGACTGTCGGTGACTTGATAGACTGATCCATCATAGGATTCCAAGGACGGCGCGCAGAGAACCACATATTTCAGCAATTCACATTCATTCACTCATTCTTTCATTAACTTAATTGATGCAATATATATTCTGTATACACTGTATGTACAAACACTCCAGTGTCTCCTTCATGCAGGCCAACACTCTGCCTGGCGAGTGGAGCAAGCTGGAGCAACCGGGCCTAAGCCCACAATGTGAGTGCAGATAGAAGCAAAAGAAAAACAGGGTGAGGGGGAACAGATCACAGACAGAGGGAGCGAATTTATCGACCAGGTTTCATTTGCTTGCTTGCTTTCAGGAGGTGCAACAAAGTGGGGGGAATGTTATGGCCCCATGTGTTACTATTAGCTGAATGAGAAGTCTCTATCATTCAGAAGTGCAATGATTTCAAAAACAACAGAACCACAACCCTCATGTCCCACAGCGGCAAGACCAGAGCCGGGTCCACCCCTCTCATGACGGCCTATTTACATCCACCGTCCAACAGTAGTGTTCTACAGGAGCTCTTCTCCTTCATCCGACACATCCGACATCTCATTTATTTTTTTGTTGTCCCTTCCCCCTGAAGGCTTGTCTTCTTTTATTTTTGTCCTTTCATTTCTCTCCCAAAAGGTTGTTCACAGAGGGTAGTGACTTTTTTCCGTTTTTTTTGTTGTTATTTTGTTTTAAAAAAAAAAAGGTGAGGGGCAACCTCATGCCCCCTCCCTGCCAGAGAGGCCTTCTGGTGCAGATGGTGGTGCGGAGGCCTGTCAGAGAGGGGGGTGGGAGCAGGGTGGGGAGACACAGCAGGAAGGACTGGGGAGGGGCATCATGTGTCCGGTAGGTGGCGGATGTCTGTCAGGTTGGTGTCGTTTAGGATGACATTGATGCGGTCCAAAGAGTCGGCCTGACGGATACGCTCTAACTGCACCTGGGACAAAGCAGTTCAACTTTAGTACTTATTTCCTTCAGATTAAACAACAATAGCCTTTATATGGGTGAATCCCCCCAAAAATATTGTGATCGATATCATTCTCAATGACAACAAAATATTGCCTTGTTTTCTTTTACTGTATTATATTGTGAAAACAGTTTTTGGTCATATCGCCAAGCCCTGTTCTAGTCAACTGTGAGCTGATGTTTTAGTGTAATGTAATTTTTTCAAGTGCACCGGGAAAAAAAAAAGTTTACCTGCAGAGTTTGTGACAGCTTCACAAAGTCCCTCTGCACCTGCTCACTGACATCCAGCTCCGTCTGCAGCCGCTGGGCCTTATCCCGCTCGTCCAGCACCTGGCTCTCAAGCGCGGTCTACACCCAGGCACAGGCACGCACACAGACGCACAGGCACACAGACGCACAGACGCACAGACGCACAGGCACACAGGCACACAGGCACACAGGCACGCACACAGACGCACAGGCACACACACGCACACAGACGCACAGGCACGCACACAGACGCACAGGCGCACGCACACAGACGCACAGGCGCACACACACGCACACGCACAGGCACACACACGCACGCACAAAAAAAAAAGCATTCAGGATGAAGCATTGTGAGAGGGAAACATCATGTGATGGGGTTGCATTCTGCATCTACAGGCATGCTAAGAGAATCCAAAGTCCGCTAAGATATTTCTAAGAGCGTGTAAAGTGAGGTTATTGACTCCGGTCATGGGATCCCAGCTGACCTTGCTAGTTAGGGCCTCCCTGAGCTGTTCCGCCAGGCCTCTCTTTAGGCCCTGCACACTCTCCAGCACCTGCGTCTTCTCCGCGAGGTTTCTCTCCAGCTGTACAGAACAGATCTCAGATCAGCTTAACAAGACACTGCTGTGAGCACACCTGAGCACAGCTCTCTCATTCAAAGCTGAATCTACATCAGTGAAAACATCATGAACAGACGCTGGCTAAGCATTAGTATTTTCACACAGATTAGCATAAAGCACCACTATGGAAAAACAGCCTCTTCAATGCAAAGCATTACGTTCACAACAGATTCTCTCACCACCAATAAGCTACCTTACCTAATTCGTTCAGACATCTTAAGGCATTTTAAAATACTGCCAGCAAAGCACACAAAATCCCCCTCTACAATGCACTTCAGAAGAGTCTGCCAACTGTACCTGTTCCTTCTCAGTCTTCACACGCTCCAGCTCCGTTTTCAGACTGGAGAATGACGCTAGGAAGGAAAGCACAAACACATAGTTGTTGCCATGCCATTCATTGTCATATTCAGCTGTAAGATGGAGCAGAAAAGGCATCATCTGCCACGCGTTAGTCAATTATTCATCATCAGCAGTCATTTTGGTTATAAGGTTATAAGGAAGATCGTACTCTACTCATCCAGACAGAGGTCTGCATTTAGAAGTATGACTACCCGAGTGAGTCATCGTCAAGTTAGTGTTCTGATGCGTAGCAACCACTAATGTGAAGCGAATGAGTAATTAATAAGAGGTTACTACTCGCAGCAGTGTAGTGATACAAACGATTAGTGTGACACTGTGGCAAACACAAAGGCAACATTGCAAGTGTACTGAGGGAGAGACAAAGACATCGATACGATCTCTAATTTGTCAGTAGCTGATGCAACATGGCAAGTCAAGAGCTATGACAAAAATGCCATGTTTCACAATGCTTCCATTGGCATGGCATAATCACGACAAATGGCCACACAAGCAGACTGCTGGTGTTCATAAATGATGTGGTATCCATCATCCAAAGTGGAGCCAAAAAACAGTGACTAGCAAGAGCATGAGCTTGTGCTACTCTGCTGAAAGCACAGACAGACACACACACACACACACACACACACATCCTAAATTCGTCAGGATGTTTCATACCTTCCAAGATGTCTGAACACAAGTCACCAACAGCGGAAAAGAAAAGAAAAGGAAGAAGAGGAGGGGAGGAGGAAAGAAAAAAAAAGAGGTTTTTGAGAGGATGCAACAGAAAAAGGCTTTAAGCTGGCAGAGTCGCAGAATCACTCAGGATTGTGTTCAGATGTTCCCCAAACTCCCCCAGCTGATCCGGCAGCGCTCAGTGACGAAGGCTTTCTCCACCCTCAGAAAACAACGAGCCCACACTCCGCACACTACTCTTATTGCTCTTTCCAGTTTACACAGAGCTGTCACTACTCTTATTGCTCTTTCCAGTTTACACAGAGCTGTCACTACTCTTATTGCTCTTTCCAGTTTACACAGAGCTGTGCTTCCAAATTAAAGGATGTCCTGTGTGTATTAACTGCACACCGCACCCATATATGCTGAAAGCTTAGAGCAGGCGCGTACAGAAAGAGAAACCTCCACCCATTATCAAAGAGATACTTAATAATACTTGCAGAGTGTATGACCACCCAATGAATTCAACTCTGGCCATTGCTCAGCTGTTGTTGAGTGTATGTGGAGAAGCCTTGAGCTCTAACCAAACAGAGAGCCTGAGGACGCCCTGTAGGAAGCCTCACCGATCTCCTCTTTGCAGCCCTCGATCTCTAGCTGCAGGGTGTCCTCCAGGTTCTCCTTCAGGCACTGCTCTGCCTGGATCTGCTCCTTCAGGAAAAGGATCTCCGCCTTCAGCTTCTCCTCCAGGTGCTCCGCTGCCGTGCGCACAGACACGATGTGCTCCCGGTACTGCATCACTAGTGCCTGGAGCTCCTGGGGGGGGGGGGGGGGGGACAGAGTGTGAGGGACACCACACTTATACTGACCCTAAACCACAGATCACAACAGAATGTTATATCTACTCTGCATATCTACTCCATCGGCTGACAGGGCAGGCCTCTGTACGGTGTCTGCTATGGCACTGCCACTTTAGTTAAAGGCCCAGTCGCGTGCCAACAGTACAGCACGTATACCCAACTGAAGAAATCAGTGAGTGAGAGACACAACTAGATGTTGATATAGTGTTCATGTTAAAAACCCAGTGAAGAATGAGAGGGGTCACATTTCATACACCCACTAGCTAACTCATCACACGGCCAAATTAAAAAGGTAATATTGACACTCAAATATCTAAAGACCAGAAAAAGAAAGCGGTCAATGACAGTGTGAAGTGTACTATGTTTTATGAAGTAGGCCTGAAGAGTTTAGGCAGCCTGTGAGAAGGTGAAGGTGTGAGGTTAAGTGTGTACTGTGTCTAGCTGTGTGGACACTGTTTGCCTAGTTTGGCGCTGTGTTTTGTGCCGCTAGTTTATGTGCTTAGTTTCTGGGCCTAGTTTGTGCCTAGAGTGTGCCGGTATTGGGCCTAAATGGGCCAAGCAGGTGCCTAGGGTGCCTAGTTACTTTAGTTACTGTAAGTACTGTCTTTTTTTATTATTATTTGTTTATTTATTTATTGTGTGGGCACATGTTTTTGGGTCAACCTAGAGGCCCTTGTAAATATATATATATATATATATATATATATGTATGTATATTTTTGTATGGAAAATCCACCATCTCCTACACGTTCTTCCCCATCTTCACCCACATCCCAAAAACGAGGGGTGAACGTCTCGGCCCCTCACACAGCCGTTTCTCTGTCTTCTCATGCCTCAGAGACATCTTTGAATATTCAATTCAGTGCTATTCTTGCTCAACCTTGGTTCAAAGTGTCTAAAATTTCTCATTTCCAGTTCCTTTTTCAAGAGAACTCCAAAAACCCCACACTAGTAACAAAACTAGGTTGTTGGGTGGCATCATTCATCATCAGTGGAACAACACAAAGAAAATGACATCAAAACCTTATGGGATGGCATGATTCTGTACTGTTCCACACTCAGTGACTCACCGCCACTTGGACTGCTGATTCAGTGACTCACTTAACCTGCAGCACTAAATACCAAATCTGATTTCTCAAAAGACATCTCATCTTTCTTTCATTCTTGCCATTTTAAGATATATGAACTGGATCAATTTCACTACTCTACTGAAAGTATAATAGTTACGTATACAACAAGTATATGTACGACAAACATTTATCATAAAAAAAGAAAATGTAAACAAATCCAGGCGTAGGTGCTGGGCTCAGACCTCAGTGGTGGTGGGCAGCTGGAAGGCCTCCTGCTGTTGCAGGGCCAGGTGCAGCCGGTGTTTGCCCTGCAGGCTGTCGTTGTCCCTCTGCAGTCGGCTCAGCTCGTCCGCGACCTGCGACCTGGACTGCATCAGTACCGCCTGCAGAGCCAGACCAGCATTAGAGGCTCGTCTCTCACACACACACACAAACACACACACACAAATCAAAGCCCAGAGCGCCTTTTACTGACACAGACTTAAGCCAACAAGGAAAAAGGCAAAAACAGAGCATGCTTTTTTTTTTTTTCTGGGACGGAAAAATCATCTAGGACCCATCTTAAATTTAGAAATTTGACTTGATCGGTGTCACTGAGGCATGGTAAGCCGTAGCAGACTGACAAGCCTGATATTGTACTGAGCCAAGAGCTATTTGTCACTTGGAATAACTATATATATATATATATATATATATTTTTTTTTTAAACAAGGCTGGCAGGCCTCTCATCCGGTGTACTATGAAATCAGCTTTCACTCTGCGACAGATGTCGTCTACACTTGCCACTTGGGGATACACCACAAGCCTCACAAGGCACATGCAAAATGTGACCACACTGTGACGCTGCACTGTGACGCTGTTTGAACGTTGTAGAAAACTAATCTCTAAACAAACACCTGGGCCACCCACAGACGGATGCCAAACACCAATGGAGGGGGGGGGGGGGGGGGGGGGGGCGCAGTCTAGGGACTCACCATCTGGTCCTGGGTGTTCCTCTTGGCTTGACTGAAGGCCTGCTGCAGGGTGCTCAGCAGCACCTCAGTCTCCTGCACCTTCTGATTCAGAGCAGCTATCTGAGAGAGAGAGAGAGACACAGGGGGAAAGACCCGCAGGGGAGAAGTTAAGACTTAGTGTTTACTTAGGCCGCGAAAGGAGCAGGGTTTAGTGCCATCTGGAGAGCAGGCGACTGGCATCGTCTCAGCTATACTACAAGGTTTTGCATTTTTTATGAGTGTGCTACAACATCGTCACGGTGACAGAGCACAGTCAACTCTCTAGAAAAGCCTCCAAACCGGTGACACACCTTGGCAGCCGTTTCCTCGTTGCCCTGCTTCATTGAGTCCACCAGCTCCTGTTTCTCATTCATAGTCCTCTCCAGGTGGTCGTTGGCCTGCCGGAGCATACTCTGCAGTTTCTTCACCTGCAGGCACCAGACAGTAACATCAATCCAATGAGATACAGCACACAATCAACTACAAACAATGGCCCCCCATCATGTAAGGTCATTCGGGATGGGTCTTAAATAGCTGCTGGGGGTGAGGTGACTGGACAGACCTGATCGCGAGTTTCAGCCTCTTGACCCTGGATGACCTGCAGCTGTTTCTCATAGTTGGAGCACATGTCACACCGACGACCCAACTTCCTCCCGGCATTTTTAAGCTGGCAGTCAAAAAGCAACAGGCAGTTTTAGAGAACACTACTGGCGCTTTGAAAGAAAGAATCAGAATCATATTCCCAAGACCACCCAGAATTTGGTGCATTCCTACATGACACAACTTCTATTATTCCCTATTGGCATTGGACCCAAAGACACCACAACTGTCAAATTATTCCAAGCTAAAATATAACCATACTGGCATATGTTAAGACAAGTAAAGTCATCCATTATACAAGGTAGTAAAAAATCTGCATATTATTAGTGACTTTAAAAGTTTATTGTGTAGATATAAGCTGCTATTATCTAACCACACTGGTTTCTTTCGAAGTAATTCGTTTTTCAGACCGAACATTAAGAACATAAAATGTCGTCAAAAGAAGCTCTACCTCCTGGTGCAGAAGGTTCCACTCGCTCTCGCTGACCAGCCTGTAGCCGGACGGTGGCAAGTAGGCGTTCTCAGGGACGTGGGAGATGCTGGAGAGGATTGAGGCGGTCTCCTCCTGCTCTGGCGTCATGGCCTTGATGGCCTTCTCCTGGTCCTTGGTGAGGAGGAAGTGGCCGGCGGACGGCTGGAGCGAGCAGACCGACGCCGTCTCGAAGGCCTCAAAGCCCCCGGAGGAGTCGGCGCCCACCAGCGGCCCGAAGTCTGACTCGTCCAGCTGGCTGGCCGACTTGGCCTTGTGGTTGTGGCCGCCCAGGCCGTGCGAGTGCAGCGGCCCGCCCGAGGAGCCCAGGCTGTCGGTGGACTGCACCCGCCGCAGGCCGTCCTTGTACAGGTCCGTGCCGTCCGGGTGCCCGGGGGTGTCCGTGTCCAAGGAGTGCAAAGAGCTGTGCATGCTGTTGTTTGTGTGTCCCTGAGGCAGAGACAGCAAAACGTCAATGCAAAACAATTATTTAATGATCACCACCACCACCATCATCGTGAAGTCCAAACATCGTATGTAATGAACCATTTGGCATTATTCTAGTCCCCGTCACACCTCATCTATAGACAGGCCCAGGAGGGAATCTTCTGCAGCCTCGGCATGCTCTGCTCCCTCGTCCTCATTCACTTCATTCGCCTGGCTGAGTGCTTCCTGCTCATCTTCTTCCTAAATAACAAATATAAAACATAAACATCACAAGCACACACAGTCAGAAAAAAAAAGTCAGTGGTCAGTTCTACAGTTCTGAGGCCTCTGGCAAAAATGACATGTAGTTGTCCTGCCAAACTAACCATGCCTAATTTGGTCAAGTTTATAAAAAAATATTATATACACACTCAAGCCTACGGTCATAATTGTTTATTGACTACTACCACTGTGTTGTGTACACACAGATCCCATACATGTGGACATGCCACATCCCATTAAAAACGATCTCCCCTTAAGAGACACAGTCATACATTATAAAGCATGCATAGAGACGCTGGCACACTGTGGAAAGGCTTTCTTTACTCTAGCAAGCTCTTTTAGTGAGGCTGTTGTCTCAGCATGACAGATGCTATTAAGATAGCCTCTGCTTTGTGTTTGTGCTGAAACACTGCAGGCAAAGGGCACTCAGAAAGCCAGAGATGCACTCCCTCTGTGGACCCTGGACAGGCCATCGATAGTAATCAATAAATAATTATAATTGTAGCCTGGAGTGCATATAGGGTTTTTTGAAACATTACTAAATGAATCATAATAAGTTTAATTATAATAATTAGGAGTTAATTAGAAGGACTAGATAATTCGTTAGGAATAGAAAATGTTCAATTGCCCATCTTCACTATATCCTGATTACTGATTAAAGCATTACCATGCCTAGCCTTTCACACTGTTCTATTATTGCCTTCTATGGCTGGAGATTAAAGCATTTAATTTAAATTAAATTCTAGCTATGTGAAGAGTTAACTCAGTTTGTAACATTGTCTGCCACATTTAGGGTACATATTCCTACAATCAAGTACATCAAGAAACATGTCTATCTATAGGAACATGAATACTTAAAGAGTTTTAACCATCTATGGTCATATCAAGGAGAAGACAGGGTGAGACCAAAAGCTCATGCAAACTTGCACAGTTTCATGATGATTGGGATATACAGAGGGAGGAGTTATCAAGATATGAAAATATATGGCTTTAAAATTTTCTGGAGACATTCCTGCTTATTTGAATGCATGCAAACTTTAGGGGATGGAAAAACCTCTGATCTGAAGTCAGTACCTGATCCCTCCTCTTCACCTCCTCCACCTGCCGGAGCTGCTCGGAGGTCAGCACGTTCTCTATCCTCTGCATGTCCCTCATCACCATCCGCTGGGACTCCAGGAACTGGTCATTGGCCCGCTGCCAGGTGTGCTTCAGCTGATTGTGTTGCTGTCTCTCCATCTCCAGCAGGTGACACACTGGGAGCAGACGCCAGCAGTGAGAACTTGCTACTCATCAGGTTCACAGCGGGCATCTGCCACTCGCTTAATTGCCCAACTATGAGCGATTCACTGCAATAGCCTTCACACTTCATTATAAGAGACCGTTCCAGTGCTTGTTCACCCGGATATCCCAAGGTCCCTATTGTTCCCCCCAAATAATTTGTGATGTCTGAATATTACTATGGAACTACTCTGTTTCTTGATACAACCATGTGACAATGAAAGAGTTGATACCTTCATGGAGTTCTTTCCGCATTTTCTCGGCATCCTCTTGGAGGACTGTCTTCTGAGTGTTGAGGACTGCCACGTACATCTCCAAGTCAGTGCGGCAAGACTTTTCTGCCTCCAGAACATGATTCAGTTCCTTCACCTAAAATGACAGACACAAACAGATGGTATCTGACAATCCCCCTCCAACTGCGTGGCAGCAGTGCTGACAGAACAGGATGCCTGGGCGTACGAACATCCAGAGTGTGTCACTTATGATGCGTGTGAAACCTGCTGTAAAAACCTGAGGTGAATTTTTCCAGCCGCCTTTGAACAACTCGTTGGCGTGTACCTTGGAGGCCTCCAGTTCCTTCACGCGGTCCTCTGAGCTCGTCAGCTTGGCCTTCAAAGCAGCGATTTCATGCTCCATTGGCATGACGACAGAACGCAGCTTCTCAGCATCCTCCTGGGCCTTCAGGGGTGGGGGGGGGGGGGTGGGGGTGGGAAGGGGGAGACATACAGGACGGTCACAGTCAGTACTGCTCCATTCACTGCACACTTCCTTCACCAGCACACACTCAGCTTACACAGTCTGCTTACACATGGAAACATACAGCTGCAGCAAGCACTAATCACAGGGGCCTGTAGCAGCAGGTTAGTCATAAAGCCCACAGAGAAATGTTTCAAAAAGTGGTTTGAAAAAGTCTGTTATGACAAAAGGTGGAACTGTGGAGAAGTAGCCTCAGTTGCATGCCTCTAGTCTTTTCGGGTTATAGAATATCATGGGTGAATATTGAGAGGGAGGAAGAGTATGTAGACAAAGTGTTGTTGAGTGGTTGCTGACGATTGAGCCTTCAATACTGGTCAAAACCATTTAGCCAATCAGAACGACAGGCCCAAAACCGAGAGAACAAAATCAATGTGACCACCCACTAAAGGGCAGTCCAAGCACTCTAGCATTTTGGGACAAAACTAAAAAGATTCCCAATGTCCCAACAACTAAACTACCTCTAAAGAAAAGGTTCATGTTCTCAAACAGGTCAAGCTGGGATTATTCCATGATGATAATGCTGAGCCCACATTTGAAATTTCATCACAATGTATTAAACCATGAAACACCTTGAACTTACTAACTTATCAAAAAACAAAACAAATTGACAGGCATGTGGTGGAGTTACACCAAACACTAAAAGTGTGATGAGAGAGAACCCACAGTCATTACCACCCATTTCTAAGCATGACACCATAAGACTGACAGAAATGCACAGCGCATGGTATACATCCAACTTCAGCGTCGATATGACATCATCTTCAATTTTGAAACCATTAACCTGCTTTTATCAGGCATCGTGCAAGTACGCCAACTTGACATAACATGTACACAACAAAGTAACAGTGATACAAAAAGAAGCGCTTCATTGGACAACAGGGTGCTGAAACCGTGGGCACTCAACCCCTTCATTTTCCAGTTCCCTTTATCAAAGTAGCTAGGCGATGCAAACAGAAAAACAGGAAATGCCACATTGGGGCCAGTGACAATTGCCAGACAGTCTGTGGCAGATAATCTTAAGCAGCCGCCCACAAGTGTACTTTTCACTACTTTCTGAGATTAAGGACCCACATTTAAAAAGCCCACACAAACCTCTCTTACTAACATCTTAGCTGTCAGCTTAATGCAGCTAGCACGAGTCACTCAGAGCTGCGGCGCTGCACACAGCACAGCAGAATGAGCATGACAGGCGCCTCCATCTACCTTCTTCATGTCGTTCTCCAGGTTCTCCTCCTCCTGGCCCTCGGAGAGCCTCCGGCGCAGCTCGGCCATCTCCCGCTCCGCCGTCTCGCGGTACTGCGCCCACTGAGCACGCTCCTGCTCCAGGCGCTGGTGGAACTGCACCTCATACTCCCGCACCGTATCTAGACGGGTGACGGCAACACACGCAAGGTTCATTACTGGACACCTGACACTGTCCGCACATCACATTGTTTTTTCCTCCAGACTGTCTAAGTGGGTGTGGGCACTACACTTGCATTTAGTCATTCCACAGATGCTTTTAGTAACTTACAAGTGAGGTACAACTCAAGCGAACAGTTGATCAAGGTTAAAACATCAAAAGCATGAACACAGTGTAGCGTATGTCACCATTTCCAATATTACCTTTCATAATGGCCTGCAGTGAAATAACCTCCTCCTGCCACTGCTGCTTCACTTGGTCGATGGCCTCCTGCTTGGTGCTCTCGGAGACCGTGGCCACCTCCTTGATGTTCTCCATATCTGCCTGCGCCACGGTCAGCTGGGCCTGGACCTGCAGCAGATCTGCCTGGGCTGCCTCCAGAGAGGACGCCTGCCTCTTGAGCTCCTCTGTGGAGTGGAGCAGACACAAGTCAAACTTGTGGAAGATGCACACATGTACATGAACGCGTCAGCTTTTTTTCTTGCCTTCGCAGAGGAGGCTAAAAAGACGGCCACAATAAAGTAGCTCAGTGGAAACACAACAATGACCAGCAATGAACAGTGTAGAATCGCAATCAAAATATGTCGGGAGAGTACAACAGATTTAGGAGCCAGGAAAGTAACAGTGCACTTGGTCGTCCAACCAGCCAGGTGTGGGCCTTCACCTTCTTTGGACAGATAGAGCTCCTTAAACTTGGCCCGCTTCTGGTTGAACTCCATCTCCAGCTGCTGCTTAAGCTTGAGGATGTCAGCCCGCTCTTGCTCCAGATCAGCCACCCGCTGCTGAAGAACCCCTGTGAGGACACACAACAGCATTACAAACAGAACCCCTGTGAGGACACACAACAGCATTACAAACAGAACCCCTGTGAGGACACACAACAGCATTACAAACACAACGAAGAGCCCAGTAAATACTAATGGGTTTACCAGTCACCCAGGAGGTCCAGTCTCAGGACAGGCAGATAGTTCAACATCAAATAGTTCAGTGGTTTCAAGTTCAGATGTTCCCGAGTAAGAAACTGAACCCCTGACTACTTAGAATGACCAGGTGTAATGTCTTGAATAATGAGAAGAAAGTCACCATATGAAAGTGCTTCACTGCACAAAGCCTATGAGATAGACTAGTTGTAGCCCAGTAAGCAACTAGATTTCGAGCTGACAAGGGCCAGAAAGTCTGAATAATTGATGACCTGAGGTGATACAGAGAAAACAATAAAGACCAGGAAATGGTACTGTGGCATCAATACTTCCAACAAAAAATAATAAATAGGTTAAATCAACAAGGAAGGCTAAAATGTCCTCAACACACAGACACAACATAAGGTAAGTGTAAAGTCTGTTTAACCATTGATTTAACCATACATTTGGGCTAATCTCAAGGAAGTTGCCTGAAACTGTGCCAACCATTTATTGGCATCTGATTTCACGAAGAGCTAATCAAGAAATAAAAACTGCCTGTATCTGAGATGTTTGCCACAGCACTTCTCCTTTAAACCTTTAGCAAGCATGTACCTGTAGTTTTCCTATACGTGTTCAGCTTTAAACTTTTATTGTGCCTATTATTCATGACCACATATGTCGGACCAAACTTGGGTCATACCCACCTAGTGAAGTTATATTGTCCCCAGTCTTCTCTTACACTTGATATATAAATAAATACCGTATTAATCTGACCCTATTGCAATAACTGTCTAACAGGACTGAGAAACAAAACCTAGGTTGATCTGGAGTACAGCCACACAGATGCATCCTAGTCGCTGTCGTTATTGTTGTCGTTAAAATTGTCCACGTGAAATTCTTACTAAAACCTAATTATTGTTTTATAAAGCCTCAGGTCCAAGCATGCTTCGTGGACCATCTGCATGAAAACCAGAACACTTCCAGGGCAACTCACCTTTGATCGCTAAATAGCCAGGAGAAAATAGCATTATATATGGCGAAGAATTTCTGCGCCGTAATCGCGTGACAGAACGCTGGCACATTAGCTAGGTTATACTATAACGTTAGTCCTAGTGTCATGTTTACCTTTAGCATGGTTAGACCGTTTTTATACTGTTAACCAGCTAATGTTAGCTAACCAACGCAGCTGTGGACGCAGCCATAATTGCAACCGCACACGCAGTTGTCATTTCAATAAATAAGATAGTGTGTGTTCATTTCTAATGTTAAATCAAAGGCACAACCGCAGAACTGAGTGGATAGCATGATATTTTTGTTGTTGTCAAAGTACAAAGCACAAGGACAGCTATACATTTTCTAGTTGCGTTACTTATCGCTCAGTAGACCTAGCTAGCAAAAGAGCTATAAAAAGCTACCCAGCTAACTAACGATGGATGATGGGTGGATAATCACGTGTAAAAAGTCAAATTATCACTCGTCCATCAATAGTTACGTATATCATACGTTGGCAAAAAGTATTTATACAAAATATACACATGTCTCCCACCAGGCTGCTCTAAAACATATGAATGTTGATATACTTTGAAAACAGTGGACGTGATGGGTAAGGATTAGCAGCACGGCAATGTTACCCGGTGTTGATAGTGGGCGAGCCCGTGGATGTCTAGGCCGCTGGCCTTCAAACCATACATCTAGGTAACTGACAAGGATGGTCTTTTAAAGATACATTCTTACCGTCCTCCTGAGACGACCCGGACGATCCCGGGGCCTGTTCGGCCATGGTTTCCCGGAGCTGATTGCAATTACCGGGCTTGAGCGTAGACAGCTAGGAGTGCCCCAGTGCACAGACTACTACCGACTGGACAACGTCATTGAAGCAACAATACTCATCACGCATGTGTGAACAACAAAAGGGCGGAGTCGGAAAATGTCTATACTTCATTGCAATTTTTCAGAATGTATTATTTGGTGTTATAACAGATAGCCTATCCTGTGCATGTGACAAAAAGAATGTATTTTACATAAGAGTCACTCGCATAAACTGCGTGTCAGTTTCGGTAGAAAAGTTAAATGCTTCAACACATACAATTAATGTGTTTTCTTGTTGACAACTATTAGGTTCTTCTGTGCATTTTGATTGGCATGTTTGGGCTTTTATGTAAGATTATCTCCTGATCATTTACAGGGCCATCAACTTAAAAAAAACAACACATTAACAGGACAGAAAGAAAATGTGCTAACTGCAGAGTAAAACCTGAAAGAAATGCCTGTCTAATGGAATTATAAATCAATTAAATGTATTACTTTTTCTCTCTCTCTCTCTCTCCCTCCCTGTGTGCGTGTGTGTGTGTGTGTGTGTGTGTGTGTGTGTGTGTGTGTGTGTGTTTGTGTGTGTGTGTAAGAGAGAGAGAGAGAGAGAGAGAGAGAGAGAAAGAGAGACCCACCCACTCATCATAGCTTATAAGACAAAACTTCCCTTTGCGTGGTTAAGCGCTGCCTGTAGAACCACACTTGCTAAGGTTAGTAACAGGCTATTATTGACAGCATGTTGATCACAATCCCAAGAGGCTAGATGTCTTAGGAACCTAGAGATACATGGAATATCCTTACTGTCTATTTGTATCAAGGACTTGAACTTGAAAGCTTCCAGTAGGATATCAATGTTTGGAGCTCTTCAGAACACAATGAAAAGTAAGATCATATTTGAATTGAAATATTTTTCTTGTAGCAAATTGACAGTTGATTTATCAGTTTTTACAGTTTAAAAGTTTGAAAATCATACAAACTAAAAGGTTAATTTACCAAATGTCTTGATCACGCTTATTGGATGGTTAGAAGTCATGTTCTCATAGACATGGACTAAAATGTCTTTCAAAGTAATATGAAACATAATCAATTATGGGAAGATTGTTGATCCCGTTTTGAAACAAAATTAATTATGGGAAATGTCAGAAAACAGAGTCATGACAGATAGATCACAACAACAAAACAAACAAAACAAACAAAAACAAAAACAAACAAAAGGCTGACTTCAGTCAGATGACTGGCAAAGTATTATAACAAACCCAAAACAAAATGGTCACAATCAGAATGGTCATGCACTTCAGAGGAAAAGTGCAAGAGGAAGTCATGTAGACATCTCAGAGTCTTTCAAAAACTCTCTGAAGCCAAGAGAGGATGTGTCTGCTCACTGATAAACTGAGACACCATTGGAAAAAGTTGTATTAACTGTGACTGCAGATGTATGTAGATTGTTGTGGCAGAGACAGTTAACATGCACACTGTCTTACATCTAGATGTTTAAAGTTTGAGAATGCCTTAATACCCCTGTGATGTTTTAATATCTCATTTAATACAGTTAGTCACTTAATAAATACTTGAAATGCAAAAAAAAGGCAGAATCGTGGTAGGACTTTCAAGGTAACTGGTATTTTGTTAAAAATGTATGTCACAGCATTCTTTTTTTCTACCTCCACACAATAAACAATAAAAACTTACAGACAAAAAAGTCACTGTCCTCATTGAAATGGCTTGTAAAAAGCTCTCTCAGTATAAAAATCGTACTCAGTTGGAGGTTTTTCTTGGAAGAGGAAGTATAGCGCATTCAGAACGCCTCTTGGTTCAATTAATAGAAATTTATTTTTGACACTTTTTTTTGTAGCCTTGACCACAGTGATGACACAACATTCTCTTTGCATTTTTCATTTTGTCTCTTTTTGGTGATACGAAACAGATGGCGTTTCTGCGGGAACTCTACTGGTTGTGGATTGTGGTCGGAATGGTCTTGTCCTCCTTAGTTATAGCACTTGTATTCATCCTTATTAACAAGTGCATAAGACGGAAAGGTATTTATTCCCACACATGGTGGAATCAATTTAGCCTTGGTAAAACTCAAATAACTTTTTTTTTTACATTTACAGTTACATGTCTCTTTACAGAGTTACATGTCTCATCTAACCATTTACATTTCTCACCTAACTCTGAGCTGTCTCAGTAAACAGTGTATGTAAGTGTTATTATAACTCATAAGAGGCCAACATGGCTAAGGTGTGTTGACCAATAAGTATTTTGTAATATTGTGTTGTCATTAAGGGTGACCTAACATTACCCTTTTATTGGTTCATATTTTATCCCTTATTTTGCACAGAAGGGAAATATCAAACAAACCCGAGCCACCAAGCGAACAATCCCTTTGCACAGTAAGTAGTTTCTTTTCTCAAATAAAACAAAAAGCAGAATAGTTAATTTCTTGATTATTTAAACAACTATTTCTTCTGTTTACAGTTCCATTTTTTAGGCTTGGACAGTATACAGAGCATACCATCGTCACATATTTGCAGCACTCTTTCATATCAATCAAACAACTGCTTTTCTCTCTCTCTCTCAAATTGTAGACAACCAGATATTGAGCAAGCCGTTCCTCCTTTGCCACCCAGAGATATGTGTGACTCTTCAGAATCTGGTATGTGGAAGTTTTGATAAGGCACATCTTTCGAATCACAGACCTGTTTAAGCTGAAAACATTTATAACTTTGAGGAAATGCAATGTGATCAAGCGTAAACCTCGAGGTCTAGGAGTCACTACACAGTAACTCTGATGTTGAGCTTAGGGTTAGGACCTTTTTGAGGTTCGTTTCATAAAGCGAACTTGTCCATCATAGGAAATGCATATTCTTTACTATTTTACTATGGTATACTACTATATAAAATTATGCAAGAGTAAGGTTGTGTAGGACAAGAACTCTGGGACATTTTTAAGCAGAACAAAGCAAACGATCTGAGGGAGAGCATTCTGTTTACATTCAGGTCAGTTTTTTTCAAATGTTAATCCAGTGTCAGCTACATATGAAGGTTCTGTAGTGACCCTGAGGGAGGATTTCCTTGACAACTGGTTCCTTAAAAAATAAAAACACATCTCTGTTCTCTTCATTTTGCCAGTAAACCAATACGAGCAAGTCGACAACCTTCCAGACTACCTGAAAATGGAGGAAGATGAGAGCCCACAGGCCACGCATGACCAACCACACACACCCAAAAGTAAAGAAGCGCAAGACCAAGATACTCTCTCCACTGAGGCATATGATGATGTCATGGCACCTCCAGGATATGATAGCGAGGATTACGACGATGTAGGTTAAAAGTCTACCGGGACACAGACAAGCTAACAGACCACCAGCACAGAGCAGACACCTTCTTAGTGCGCTTCATTTGTTGTCAAGATGTTCAATTGTTGATACTTTACCTTTCACATCACTGAGATACTGAAGCTTTCTTCCTGTGTAAAATAGAACTATTATTACACTATTATACTATTAACTATTTATATTTGCAATTTATTATATTTCCTCTTCAGCAAATATTACTACTGTAGGCATGTCATGTGGTTCTCCCTCCTGCAAGTTCAAACATCAATTGAGTAATTGTTTCTTGAACACCCCAGCCAAACAAAATGTTTACATTAACCGTGCTGGAAAATACAGACAATGACATTATTCACTGTGGAATGGATGAGAAAATGCTTCTTAGTTTTGGACAGTGAAATTCTGCCTTCAACTGCATCACATTCCATTATTTTATACTGAGGTCAGATGTAGTCCGCTTTAGATATGTGGCTCCCTCCAAATCAGCAGCAGCTTCCTTACATAAAAAGAGGGCACCATTGAGGCCAGCTGGTAGAGATAGTGGAATATCTTAAGTACTTCATATTAAGGTAACGTTGCTACTCAAGCACAACTTGGCAGGACACTTCAGTTCATAGAAAAAGAAATGCAGTTGATGCATGCCAAGACGCGGTGTGCATATTTTTAAAGATCTTTTTAAGGCCTTTACAGTACAGCTATTAATGTCGGCAGTCAAGGCAACATGAATGTATTAGTGATAAACTTACTTGGAATTGAGTATTAAGTTCTGCGATGTGAATGAGGCATACATATATAATATGTATTATTCAGGACAGGGGTTTATTATAGGCCTACCCCTCATACAAAAAGAAAGGAGTCTTGCCACTGAAAACAGCCGTAAGCTGAGGCATTATTTGTTTTAGTACAGTGTTTTAGGTTTTGCTGAAATTCTCGGGTTGGAAATAGAGGTCCAATAAACTGTTTGTGTTGGAGGCACAAAGCGACTACATTTCTAACAGCTTTTAAATCGATCAAGAAATCATATTTCTGTCTGCTTAAGCTGTGGACAGAGGAATGAGGGATTTCAAATGATGCTTGCCAGCTACAACAAACTCAAATCAAGCTGATGTGCTTTTATTATACTTTAAAGCCAGAGATGAATTGAGTGTCGCTGGAAAGAGGAAAATGAGCAGCATGGCCGGACTTCAGGCACTGCCACATTTTCTTACATCATTTCCAAATTCTGGTGAAATAAAAATATATGTTCAAGTCTGCGCCTTTTATGTACCTTGCCTGAATATTAAGGAGTAATTTTACCACTGATTTGCAAAAGATTGAATCACATTATGTAAATGCATATTTAGTTTTTTTGTACACAGAACATGTGGACACCTTTCTTACTTTACTACCTAAGGCACTGTGGATTACAAGTATTAAAGGTCAAAGGTTATGATGAACAACATGCTATCAAGAGAGCCAATAGCTGAAAACACATAAAATAAAGTAACATTTGGCGGACTCCCTTTACTTGTGATACCGACTTGTTCAATTCAACAAAGGCAACAGTTGAAACTAACCAGAAACTCAAGCAACACACTTCCCCAAAACAACTGTAAAGGCAAAGGTTCATCACATGTCTGCAAATACAGCAAGCATATCCAAAAACAAAACAGCAATAAAGGGTAGTATATCCAAAATGATTTCTGCACAACACTCTCCTTTTCTCAGTGATGAGTGAAAAAGTGTGATCTTGTAAAAGAACATTTAAAAAGGTAAGAGAGGATGCAAAGCTAAATACACACTTTATATACATTTATTATTTTTTTTTTAAAGTAAAATGACAATGTTCTGATATGAACTGTTCCAGATTTTTCCTTTTGCAGTCGAATGTCAACTGGCTATCGTTGCACATCGAGACAAAAAAAAAAAAAAAACACTACAACCTGTGACCAGCGCAGGGTTACTTTAAGAAGCAACATCCTGTCGCTGTGGCCACTCTCCTGCTCCGGCGTCAGTCAAGCTCAGACAGTTTCAGAGAGAAGAAGGCTGCACACTCGTAGAAACCGAGTCTCTGTTGGCCTCAGTGAGTTTCTGTTCATCATACAGTGCATGAGAGAAACAAGGTTTTTTTGTTGGTTTGTTAAAAAAAAAAAAAAGAAAGAAAGAAGGAACACGTTTTTTTTTGTTCTCTCACTGCACTCAGCATCAATGTCCAGAGGCAAAAGAAGTGGCAAAGGGGCTCAGCCTAGCCCCCCAGACGCTGGCCCTCGCCCCAGGCAAAACCTCCTGGACGCTCTTCTGGAAGTGGGTTGTAGTTGGCATCCTCTTCAGGAGTGTCGAATATCATCTTGCTGTGGGAAAGAATGGCGAACATCAGTACCATAACCACAATAACCACTTTCATTGCTAAACCACTTCTTCTATTTAACAAAATACGAGTTGAGAAATACATTTCCAAACTGACCTCTCAACATTAACCCAACAACAACAACATTAACAACTGAACAGTGTGTGTTACTTAACAGACATGCTGTCTGTTACATACAGTGTGCTACTTAACCTCTCTCCTGCATTAACTAAATTCAATAGCTTGTACCTGCAGGTGCTTGACTAAACTGATAGATATAATATTATGCGTCTTAATTAAAACTATTGAGTTTGCACAAGGAGCCCCACTTACAGAAGGGTAGGAGTCTTTAACCATCTGCTGCCACCTGGTTGATTGGGGAACACATCCTCCAGGAAGAAATAGACATGTCCCACAGCAATACCTACATGAGTAGAGGGAACAGAGCTTCAGCATACACTCAAATTCAAAAATCCTCCATGACGTGGCACACGTAATATTATAGTGCAGGTGTGTGTGTGTGCCTGGTGTTTTTCTACCTAAGAGATCCACAATGATCGAGTTGCCAAGCAGCAGAGAGAAGCCCATTAGCACCCATGGTAAGAATGGGGCCTGGAAGTTCAGCAGACCAAAGAAGTTCATGCGCACGTTGGGGTTGCGCCTACTCCACACGTACACCAGCATGATGGTGAAGGCTTGGCCTAGAAACACCAAACTCACAAAGGTGCCAAATATCTGTCCAGAAATTAAGTTCCACAAACAAAAGGTAAATCATGCCTCTATCTCTAAATGCACATAAACGTGTCCATAAATCCTAACTTCTCTACAAATGAATTTACAACAATGACAATAAAGATTACTCAGCATGTAGGTGGCATGGCTTTAAAATCTCTGACAGATCATAGAATCCCTCCTCCCTTCATGTAATCATTTTACTAATAATTCATCTGCAACAGCTGTAAATAAATAAGCCAATCATATACAGTTGAAGTCAGAAGTTTACATATACTTATACAAAAGATTCAGAGACCTCTACTACCTACTTTGTCCAGAACAAAACTATTCTTCCCACAGTTGATCAGTTATTTCCCTTTTGCTTTACAATATCAGAATGACAGTGGGTCAAATGTTTACATACACCAAGTTCACTGTCTTTTTAAACAGCCCAGAAGCTTCCGGACACTGATGTCATGACTTTAGAAGCTTCAGACTGGCCAACTGTCATTATTGGGGGCCTCCCTCCAGAACCAGGCCCACACTCACAAACTTTGCAGTGCTCCCACTAAATCCGTGCAGGTTAAGGGCTGTCCCACTGTCACACCGTCAAGTGCATGAGGGCTCTCTTGCAGAAGGTTTGAGCCCTTAATACTCTTCAGGGCCCTTACTTTCTGCAAGTCTGTATGCCTGCAAACTTTACCTATGGGAATTACCCACAGTTCATAGCGCCTAAGGGTTCACGAACATTGGGATTGACCCTGATGTCCTTTTGCAAAAATCTAAACAAATCAGCCAAGGCCTTAGGGGGAAAATGTACAGGCTTCCACAAGCGTTTGATTGAAATTACACAATAATATACATAATATTAACAAAGTCTATGTCAATTTTTGACCCTCTGACAACGTGATAAAATAAATTAAAAAAAGCTGAAAGTAAAAATCCTCCCTACTATTTCTCTGTAATTTAGCATCATCAAAATAAAGCCGTTGGACTAACTGAGCTAACCGAGGGGGACATATATTGAAATGAAATGTTTGGAATTAAGAAGAACTAAGTTTGAATGTTTTTAGCCATGGTGTATGGAAACTTCTGACCTAATCTGTAAGCCACATCATGCCACAGTCTGCAATTATGGTTTCCAGCTTGAGTTGTGCTCTTGTAACAAGATTGTAAAATACAGAAACAATGTTATGAATAAATATGATTTCCAATAATTCACAGTAATAAAGGATACAGTCATAAGAAGGCCGCCAAAGAGGAACATGAAGACAAAATCAGATGTTCGGCCTCTGAAAGAGCCCTCCTCCAGCATACGACAATACCGGTATCTGCAACACTTGAGTTAAAGACATCTTAAACATAGCAATGAAACATTATGAGATCACAAAGGCCCTGAAAAATTAGGTGATGTGCAAGAAGCACAATTTAGCCAGAAAAATGGTTAAATAGCAATAAGTAAACAGGATCAGGCATTTCATGCAATCTAACTGACACATTTATGAAAAAAGGATGGCATTCATGTACTCCAACAGTTAAAGTGGATCACCTGACAAAGGATACAAGAATATCATGTTGAATAAGAAGTTGAATCCGACCGGACCAAAAAACAGAAAGTTGGTTATAAGTCGCCATACCTGTAACATAGAAAACAAAACTGAAGTATATGAATACCCTTAATTCCAAAGGCACTAACCTGGAATTGCACCGGGGGCACTTACTTGATAACTCCTTAAAATCAAATCAGGATTGAAATAGAGTTGGAAAGGTGTGATGAGTTCTAGTTGCTGGTAGAGAAAAAAAAATTAGGCAAGCAGTCAGCTCAAAATTACGGTTGACCTGTTCTGAAACCCAACACTGTAAACCATCGTTTAGTTTCCACTAATTTTAGTGAGCAATGAAAACTACCTATCATAACGCACACTATCACTAGGACATCTCATAAAGGCATTCATAATTATAAAAGTAAATCATCAATTCATTCAAACATTTTGTTTCCTTTAGAACATAAATTGCACGTCCTGAAGAAGACAACGATGGACTAGTGAAATATATCCTGACTATACTATTTTAGAACATGCTAACTAGCTACCACCAGACACACAATAAAACAATACTTTGTCGCTCTAAAGAATTAGAATTCTTGTTTACATTGGCTGGGATAGATAAGATAACAAGGCGTAGTTGAACAAACACAAAGCCATAGGTCACAGACTACAGTGAGACGGAACGGTTGCTAGCTAGCCTAAGTTGTGTATCACAGCTAAAGGCGTCGACAATACCTACGTTATGTTAGCTTCCTGTCTAGCTAATGTGGTGCCCTGTAAAGTCAGCTTGCTGAAACAAAAACACGTAGTACCTGCCAGATAACCGCACACTAACGTTACAGTTCTCTGACAACTAGTTGGATAGCTAAACATAGCTGTTACACATTTTGATAACAACCTAAACAAGCTAGGCTAGCACACCTATTCTACACAGGGAATGACGACTTCATTCATGGAGCTTTCTCGGGAACATTGCAAACTCAGACAAGTTCCTATTATAACTCCTTTCATAAAATATATTTCTTACCACAGCAGCTGTTGTAAGTACACAGGCAGTGGTATATGCTCTGGTTACCACAGGAATCTGTAAATATTCCTGCTGGAATGTCTGGTAAGCCATCTTCTTTGGACCCACCACACAGGGGCTTCCGGCACTTTCTTGACACGTCACAACATTCAGTGGAAAAAGAGGAGGGGCATGTGATTTTTAAGCTTCCTCATTCGTGTACTATTGGATGAGGCCGTTTTGTTATTAGAGTACAAACATGTCAGTCACCTGTAGGCCGGCAACATGAAGATATGGCAGTTTTCCATTGGTTTTTGAAATGTACGTGTCTTGTGGGACGCTGGACACGATTACCACCGACTTGTTTTGCATCATAGTTTGCATCCTGGACTGTCATACACAGTATGTTTTGCCATTGTTTTAGCTTGAAAATAAAAGCCGAAATGATCGATGAATAATACAAGTTCAGTTTAGAGAACACATGTATGGCTGCAGAGCTGACAATTGACAGGTGAGAGTGTCATCGCACTGGTGTTTTTTCAACATGTGAGACACTAAAATAACTCTCAAATAAAATGCACCATTTAACAATATTTTAGTACCGTCAACTTTCATATTCCAAATATATTATGGATCATGTGTGGGGACAACAATGTAGTTTCAGATGTCAACCACAAGAGGGAAGTAGCGTCAAATCACTGAAATAGCCCACCTTTTTACGTTTGAAAAGAGTAAGAATAGGTGAATAGAGAATAGGTAATTTTTTTTATAGTGGATTGAAGTGGTGTAAATTAAGCTTTTTATTGAACTTATATTAGACTATACATTTTTTTTATAAAAAACAATAATATCATGCAGTTTTGTCTTGAATTCCTTTGTCATCGCACAGTACAATACACATCACTTAGTAGATTTACACTAACGTCAGAGTTTTGTCCTTTGAGAGTGTGGAGGGAAAACCTTTCCTTGGCTGTGATTTAGGCATCTGTATCCACCTTGCATCCAGACACAAATTCTCACACAAATACCACAAACCAGGCAACCAGTCCTTTCAGCTCCAACAGCTGCACCTGTGGCTCAACTGATAGAGCATGGGACTAGCTCTGCCAAGGTCATGAGATTAAGTCTTGAGGGGCGCAAACACTGATAACAAACACCAACGCTTTGCAGTAAACTAAATGTGGTGTCAGATGCTAATGTTGTTATAATGATTAATCGCTGAGGCAACTACCAGTGCTCAGTTCTACTGTCTATACTGTTGCATAAAGGCAAACTGTGTTTTGGACTGGTAAAGATCAATTTATACAAATCTGAATGAGCCTATAGTCGATATTGTAGTTTGAGGTGGTTGCCACAGGAGGGAAGCAGTTTCCGACTGCCATAAATGTCCACCCCAAATCTACTATACTGAAGGAAAAATCCACTGATGACGGAGACTTCAAAAAGAATCACACTAATTCCCTTTGATCACATTTTATGTTGTCAAATGCGATTAACATAGGATTCCTGGTGGATGAAACAGCACAGGGAATACATTACCCTCCTTGCATAGATTTCCTTCATTAAAGGCAGGACAGAAATTGAGTGTTTGAAATGCTCTACACACGCTATTGTTTTCCACTCAAAGCATAGTGAGGCACAAATACATTATGGAAACCATGGTATAAAATGTGACTGTAGGTTGGTACAGTGTATTTGATTACTATGTTCTGCAGTGCACTGAAACCCTAGAGCAATGTGTGTCCCCATAACAGCAAAAAGAAAATTAAATTCTGCTGTACATATCAAGGCTACACATTGTTCAATTGGAGGGAGGTGCTGGAGGGCTTCCACCTAAAAAAGAGGCGCAGCAAGAGATGAAGGGACGAGGTGGGCACAGTAAGGGGTCGGATGAGTGAGGAGGAGGAGGAGGGGGACCTGTTTTCAGCCCCAGCCCTGTGTCTGTCTCTTTCATCTGTCTCATTAAAGGCACGGGCAGAGCAGTGGGGGCCATCCTAGTGAACTGGAGGACGCTGGCCTGGCGAGAGGAATCACAGTTCGGGCACAAGGGCTTTCCCCACCCAACCTCACCCCCACCCCCCAGTACAAGCGTCTTATCTGCACATGCCTACCCACTCACACATCCATTGCGTGTGAAAGTCCTGATAGGGCCAAAAATCAGGAGAAGCTGAAATAAATGCATACTAATAGTATTAAGCAAAAGCTGGAGCAGAGTGATTAAGAGAGGTTCACATGTGAGGCTTTATTTTACTAATGTAAATTGTGTCGAATTTTTTAACTGAATGCTTTTTCTTTGTGTGGAGGTTAGTTATGTTATGTTAACATTTCATTGAATCAAACATTTAAATTTACACATTGAATTCCCTCAATTTACCACTATTTGTGCAAGGACGATTAACGGATGTCTATTGTTTGCTTAACAGATGAATAACATAGCATTGTAAAAAATAAATGTTGTTGGAGAAAAGTAAATGGCCTCATTTGTAAAAGCAGTGTAGACCTTCAACATAGACCTGCCTGATCTTGAAAGATAACGAATCTTATGAATACCAAATCAATTTCATTCAAGAGAGGAGTGTGAGAGCGATCGATGTGGATGTCCCCATATGTGGCTGATCAATAGGTGAGGCTGAAGTCTTTGCTAGGATCTGCAAAATCAAGAGGTATGCCAAATCCTTCATGACAATCACAGGGCGGCGTTGTACACTAAACTACCTCTTCAGGGCTTCTTTGTATTACTGGAAGCATTGCAGGACCTTTCAAATATGTTTTGTCTAAATATAATCACGCTTCATGCCATTTATGTTTTCCTGAATCACACGGTAGTCAGGGATCCTTTCCCACACTGTCCCAGTGAGATTCCGGTGGGAAGTTCAACAAGCCCCCCACTCCAGATCAAACTGTGAAATTTAGTTTTAGTGGCCTTGGGATGCTTTCCAGAGTCCTCAGAAGACACCGATTGTCAGACTACTAGGGTAGACAAGGACAAGGTGAGGATATTGAGCAATGCAATGGATCCCCTTTTACTTCAATACTCAGTGCTTTCAGGTGAAACACACAATTTAGGTAACACTGAGCATAGGATTAAGGCTTACACTTAAAAGGTGTTCTTAATTCATATTTATTTACCCAGTGTCTTAGTTTCCTGGTGTATCAGGACAGCTAAAAATGACCATGTTAAAAATGTTAAAGGATAAGTGAATCCATTTAAATGGACAATGGAGTCCATACATTTTTTATTTAGTAAATGGGCACAAACAGATGAAATGCTGCAGATCTAAAATAATTAAAAAAAATGATGTGCTCAAGCTAAACTGATCTAACACAGAGATAGTGCCCAGATCATCGTGGGTGCGTTCTGCAGTATTTCTTCATTTAGCTGAAGGTTACGTTTCAGTGGGATATCAAAACAGATTAAACCACCCATAAGCCTTCTGGGCACACGGCACCAGTGCGGGGGGGGGGGGGGGGGGGGGGGGGAGTGGTCCTGGCACAGGCTGGCGGACAGCCGGCGACAGGCTGTGTGTTCTTGGATGGGACGGAGGCCCATCGCAGTCAGAGAGGGGTCACTTCCTCTCAACTCATCCGCAGCTCGTACTCCAGCTCAACAGTCCAGGGCCCCCCAGCATGGCCATGGTGTTTGTGCTGCTCCTCAGAGGCTCCCTTACAGCTTGCATGAGAGAATCACAAAGCTCTCTGTTGAAATAGTCTCACAGTCCTCTGTCTTTTAAAAAAAGGATTTACTGTTATTTTAAGTTATTGCACTATGGCAACTGTACCAAAATAATATTTGAGATGTTGTTATACTGTACATTTTATGTATTCTTTTGATGATTATTTATTGTGGAATCTGTTCTATCTAAGATTCACTCTTTGTAAGGACTGGCATGACCCCTTTAGCTGAGGGGAAAGCTGGGTAAGTTTTGCTCTAGTTCAGGACACAAGCAATCCTGCCAATCTCTGATTAGCCACCAGCGTAGTCGGCAGACCGTGACATGTTAGGGGGCACGTTGACTCCGCCAACCACCTCAGAGGCTTCACCAGTGTGGCACTGAATACAGACCCACTGAAGTGATACTGGGGAGGTTAACCAACATATTAACCAGGAAGTCTAGTTACCTGGTTTAAAGGCTCAATTTTCACCAATGGAGTCTGTATGCAGTGAGAATTTTTTTTTTTTTTACATTTTATATTCAGCCATAGCTTGTTTTCATTCTACAAGTGTTTTCAGTCATGTTGCAGAGATTTTTACAATCAATTGTACATTTATATACTGCGCCAAGGCAGTAAAGACGTTCTTGTTTCATAACATGCTTCTAAGAGAAGATCTTGTAACGGTGCCTATGCAGAGGATCATTGACCTTCTGTATACTCTCTGAAATGACATTTAAATGTCATCAGTGTCTAAAAATATGGAGATCAATAAATCTCATAAATGCTTTAACAGAGTGAACTCAGGTGTAATTATTAATGTACCTGCTACGTTTCTTCGAGGGAGAGCATTTTTGACATTTTCCCCAAGAGCTTTCTATCAGCAAAGTAACAGTTAATGAGGGCACTCTGGAGAGAAAAAAAAATGAAATGATGAAATGAGAAATCATTTTTCATCCTTTTGCATGTGTAGATAAAAACTTAAAGTAACTCTTAGATGATTTAGGTAATGATTTAGCCTTGTATAAGGGCTGTGGTCATAACTCATTGAAAATGAGGTGAGTGGGGATCCATTTCTGTGAATTTCAGTCCCAGCAAAGAGGCTTAATGTCCACAGGAATTGAGCACCACATTAGCGGTGAGTGCTAATGGGACATTATGGAGTTTAGCAGTGGCCACTGTATCCCCGCTATATCATCTAGGAGGGGAATGGGCTGAGGTAAAAGTGTCATATTTTACGTAACTAACATGGTGAACTCAAACTCTCCTCA
>NW_024880019.1:0-37500 GCF_900700415.2 Clupea harengus
GGAGTGATGGATGGGATTGGCAGTGGAGAGGTGACAGCCTGGGTGCTGATTAATGTGGAATGGGTTTCCTACCACACTCAGCTTCAGCAAGGCACAGCCAAGATCACAGGTCAGATGACTGATACACACACACACCCACACGCACACACACACACACACACACACACACACACACACACACACACACACACACACACACATTGCTGCCTGTCACCTGATTGCTGCTGGCTTGGTATAGTGTTTAATTAAGACGCATAACCATTAATGTTCTCACATGTAAGTGTGACACACTTTGTTGGTGGGGGGGCGGCATTATGTCAGTGTGAGTGAAGGCTGTATCAGCGTTTGAGTGTGTGTGTTTGAATGTGTGTGCCAACAGACATTGGTTTTGGTGCGTGTTCTCCTGCCGTCGTCTGGCACACACACACATCCACACACTCCACGTCTCCAGATAGCGATCGCTTCTGTGCTCCGCAAACAGCTGGCTTCCCGGCAGTGATTGAGACCGGCGCTGGCCACACCTCTGCTACGTGCAGGGTCACGGGTAACTGAGGCACTAATGTTGTGGAAAACACACAGTGGGACTTGCTCCGCCTGTAACAAAGAGCACCTTCAAGGGTGCTGCTAACATCTTGAACCTGGATCTGATGGTTCCGAAAAGGCCCTGTAATTCCATTGTTTTAGTGAAGTGGAGGGAATTTAAAAGCAGTTGTAGGGGATCTGATGAAAAGTTTCTGTGCCATTACGGTCGGTTCTAGAAAGGTATTGGTAGAAATGTGTACTTTTGAACATTGTGGTAACATTCTTGGCAGCCCTCAGGGTTTTTTATCCAATAATGTATTAACTGCAGTCTCATTGACACCAGCTTTTTCCTACAAGACGTTAGGCTTGAGCAAGACCTTTATAGTTATACCTCTCTCTCTCTCTTTCACCTACTCACTCACTCACTCCACACACACACACACACACACACACACACACACACACACACACACACACACACACACTCACACACACACACACACACACACACACACACACACACACACACACACACACACACACACACATATCACTCCACTTCCTGTAAGGTCAAACCAATCATCCATGAATGTGTCAAAGTAGACATTTTACTTATATTATGTAATTTATGAGCCTATCCCATGTGGGTTGTGTGAGTGCGTGAGCTTGTGTGTGTATGTATATGTGTGTGTGTGTGTGTGTTTGTTTGTTTTAGTGGTGAGGAAAATTGATTTGAGAGTCACACATTATCGGCCCGAATAACCAGCCGCTGTCATGTCGAATCAGGACCAAGTGACGCACAGGGTCCGTAATTAAATGGCTTCAGATTTGTGCCTCGACAGTTTAATTGGACCCAGAGATTGTGGGGGATGATAGGAGAGAGAGAGAGAGAGGCGAAGGAGAAACAAACAAACACATTCGGTCATAAGTGACGTGACAGGATATACATACATGTTGCCGAATCAATCTTCAGCAACGTTTCCATTATTCCAAACCAGTATGGAATCGGCATTCTTTACTAGCAATTTGCTTGGAACGGGATTAAACAAAGCAAGTAGAAAGCTGTCAAATATTGACTCATAAATACAGGGGAGGGTGGTCTTATACAAGACCTCTAATCCCTCATAGAAAAGCAATCCGTTCACTTAATCGATTCGCCAGAGCCCTGAATTGCATTTATTTAAGGAACGACTTTATCCAAATATAGCCACAGCATTTGATGCCGCGCTCATCAAGACATATTTTTTTTTTTGGGTTATTCAACATCTTGTCCGGCCGTATGACACCGCCAGAAAATGATATACTTATAGAGTGTTGATGCAAACTCCCAGTAGGTCAGTCATCGTACACTATTAGTTATAGCTGTCGGCTATTTGGGAGATGAAGCACTACTGGGATTGTCCGTTTGATGCAATAGATTGTCTCTCTCTCTCTACTGACATGTTCATATTTAAACAATGAGAGCATTTTTTCCTTTAACAGCTGTTTTTTTTTTTTTGGAAGATAAAAATCTATCTATGTGCCGATCTTCTCTCTATCATCCACACGGGCCTCCTTCATTCAAGTGTTAGTGTGGTGTAATCCTTGCCGGAAATTGATGTTCGATGGCGGAGGCTAAAAATCCTGCTTGAAACCGACTTAATTCTGCAGAAATGGTTCCTAATCCTGGCCATAATTGGGCCTTATCCTGTGGTACCGGTTTCGCCCGTGCTTCCTGTAGGATATGTCAGATTATGTCAGGTGCCCCCACACTGTGTGTTGCTGTTTGCGTTGCCTAGGCAACAGCCCTGTTTTTTTGTTAAATGGATGCATTCCCCAGGTGATGGCATGACCTTGAAACACCTGACGTGTACCGGTTTTCAAAGTAGTGCTTGACCTCTGGCACGTACAGTACATGCCTACACCCCCTGGGTTCACACACACACACACACACACACACACACACACACCACACACACATCACACACACACACACACACCACACACACACACACCACACACACACACACACACACACACACACACACACACACACACAGACAGACACAAACACCCCATGGCCACACACACTCACACACGCACCCCACACACACTCACACACACATTGCATGCTCAAATACACACACACACACACACACATAACTTGATATCATCAAGCGCACAGTAGCAGTCACCCACAAGGGATTTGCATGTGATGTACGTACTGCTTAAGCCTACACATGTCTCTAGAAGGGATCCAGCCCTGATATCGATTACTGATCTGTGCCGGATCAGGGCCAGATCTCCTCCGGCGCTGGCAGCACTCTGGTGAGAGACAGACACGAGCCTGCACTGAGATGTCTGCTTTTCTTATGTGGCACTTTTCATCTCTTATTCATTCAGCCCCCAGCCTCCCAAAAGCACTCACCTACATTTGCCCAAATTTTCCAAGAATGCAGATTATATTTACGTACACTATAGTCATTTATTATTGATTGATTTATTTGTGAGTGTGTGTGTGTGTGTGTGTGTGTGTGTGTGTGTGTGAAAGAGAGAGAGAGAGATAAAGAGAGAATAAGAGAGAGAAAAAAAGACGGAGAAAAGTTGTTCCTCAAAAGCTTTGCCTGAGACTGGACCACTGGTTTTGGCCTGTACCCTCGTTCCAAACAGTTCATTTTCACCTTTGCTACATAGAAGCAAAACTCAGTGCAGTGCATTCAATGCCCAATTTTCTCAACACAAATACAAACAGTTAGATGAAAGAGACAACAGATGTTGCATAGAAAAATCTGCAACACACACACACACACACACACACACACACAAACACACACACACACACACACACACACACACACACACACACACACACACACACAAACACACACACACAAAGGCTTTGCGCTTTTTTGTCACTATGTTCAGAGCCCGTCCCTCATTACCCATTCATGGCTGCCATTTTTAGTCGCAAGGAATTTTTTTTCGCAGTGAAATGAGCCTGTACCTATGGCGGAGGGGGATGGGAGTGATGATATATGGTCAGATGAAGTAGTGAATGATTGTGTGTGTGGGTGGGGGGCTTGCATTTGTGAGCTTATGCATTCATTTTGTGTGCATATAAGTGTATGTTTGTGTGTGCGTGTGCGTGTGTGTGTGTGTGTGTGTGTGTGCGTGTGCGTGTGCGTGTGCGTGTGCGTGTGCGTGTGTCCTCCATAATGGTACTTTTCAGTTCCATTTTGCTCAGCACGAACAGCAGAAAGAGTGCTCTTGTGCCGGGTGAGGAGCAGGGGCAGGGGTGGGTAATGGAAGTCGATTATAAACAATCCCAAAAGCATTTTTCCCGAATCTCCTTCAAACCAAAAGTCACTCTCCATATGATTCATTCTTAATAAGATGAAAACCAAAGTCAGGTCAGAACAGATAACAAAAACCATAGAGAGTAATAGGGAGAGGAAAGAAAACCATAGAGAGGGATAGGGAGAGGAAAGAAAACCATAGAGAGGGATAGGGAGAGGAAAGAAGGCAGGATGTTCCTCAGCAAGTTAGCCAACCAAAACTCCTTGAACAAAGAAGAGAGATTAGTCATATATTGAGAGAAATACAAAAGGGTAAGAAATTGTATTGTGAAATGAAACTAGTAGGTAAGTGATACCAGTAAGTGCTTTTCCACTGCAGGAACACTTCCCAGGTGGTGCAAACATTTACAGGAACTTTCAGCCTTTCTGTTTCCATTGAGATGCAGGAACTATGACCTACAAGTGACGTAGCCTAGTATTTTGCTCTTATGTCGCGGCGCCAATTGCGGGCACGACAAAATAATGATATTCATATCTCCAGCGGAAGCACTAGCATTAAGACCATTAAATCAGACAGTTTCTAGATAATGTTAGGGATTACCTCAAGGTCGAGGCAGCAGTTGAATTTTCCTGTAAAGTTGCTAGCACTCGATTAAATGGCTTCATGGCAGGTGTAATTACTTGATAAATGAATATACCAGCGCCACTATGATTAATTAAAGCCTTTATTTCACTTGACGTGTGTTCATTCAGTGACTGTCACCTCAGCAAGCTACCTATATAAGCTATAATTTATTTTGGTGCATTCAACTCGTAAATCTTGCTGATTTAAAAAATAAAGCTTGTTGTTGTCCTCCACTTACGTCGCGTTTAACCAATAAGCATCGACCATCACTGCAAGCACCACCCAGAAATGTCAGGGTTGAACAGAAGTGTCTACCCTCGCCCCTGAAAGAGGTCGTACTGGGGAGAGTCCTGCAGTGGAAAACAGCCAGCCCCCCTAAAATGTCCCGCAGGTTCCTACAGTGGAAAACCAACTAAAGGTGCCGGCCCCCCCCTAAAATGGACCACAGGTTCCTGCAGAGAAAGAGCACCTATTGCTGGTAGTCTACACAACAAGACAAAAGTGAATGAATGTGGTGTTTTTGCAGGTGTGTGTGTGTGTGTGTGTGTGTGTGTGTGTGTGGGCCTTGCCAATCAGCAGTGGTTCTTTGGCTATCTTCTCTGCTATCAAGGCCCTACACCTATCACACCACTGGCATCAAAAGTTGCCCATCATCTTGCAGCACTACCAGTGTCATAGACTGGCCAGATAGAAAGTGGGAGATAAAGAAACAAAAAGTTGAAAAACGGGGACAAAGCCAAAAAAAATTGATCCGAATTCAGTGAGAACCCATTTAAGAACCCGTTTTACTCAAAAGAGCATGATGTCTGGGCAACCTGTCTGTGAAGTTTGCCTTCACCAATTGAAATGCTGTATTAAGGTGGCAGTTGAGAACTGGTTGTTGGGGAAAAGAATGCTGAAGTGACCAGCAGTCAGCACTGTGTTGTTATATACAGTAGCTAAGGTGTGTGTGTGTGTGTGTGTGTGTGTGTTTCGATGTCTGTGGCGGTGGGGATGAATCTCAATACTGTTGTTTGGGGACACTGAGGTCCTGTCGCTCATCTCAAGCTGTTCCACAGCTCTTCAGTTTATTCCTCTGGAGAGCACTGGGGTGAAACGTGTATTTCACATTACATTTCACTGGAGGCTAACAGTGGCTAAATCACAGAGGAAAATTGACAAGAATAACAACTGTTTGTTTGTAGAGTCCGCATCCCTGCAGTGAGAAATTGAAATCCGGAGACGTGTCCTGTGGTTGTTGTTGGATGTGTAACGACTCAAATCAGACTGATTGTAATTGGCACCCCCACGGTAGACTTGTTAGACAGAATCTTGAGAAAGCATTTGGGAGACAGCACACTTTGAGTCTGTGTGAATGTGTCTGTGGCCTTTTGATTTTTTGTTGTGCTTTTGTATCTTTTCTCTGTGTGGTTTCACAAAGAGTGTCTACAAAATGCTGGCGTCAGAATCAATGCTTCTTGAAGTGAACAGCATTTCCAAGTATGAAATGTTTATTGTTTGGTTCCACTACGGAAGTTTCTTTCAACCTCAGTTCAATGTTATAATTTGCCTCACAGCATGTGTGTAGGGAAGGGTATATGTGTGTCTGCATATGTATGCACGTGTGTGTGTGTGTGTGTGTGTGTGCAGGTCCTCTCAGGCATCCATCTTAAAGTTTTCATCATTGATGGTTTATTCCAGTATCTACCACCTCAACAGACTGGAGGTATTTCATCAAGCAATCTGTTATTGTGCAGTCATCTGGTACGCTATGCTAAACTGGTGATTTAGACACTCGGCGATTTTAGCCAAATTTGTTTTGTATGCATGTGTGTCAAAATGAATCAAGGAGAGAAAGAGAGCAGCGGGAACGGACGTTCGACATCCGAGTCTTACTCTCTCTTCTCTCTCTTTTCTTTCTCTGTCTCTCTCTGTCTCTCTGTTTTCCATGGATGTTTGAGATGCAGTGTCAAACTCCGCTCCACCCTCACTCTCCCCGGCCCTTTCAAACACCCTTTCCTGGGCTCAGCAATCAACATTCCCGCTAGCGCAATTAGCTTAACTGCCTGTCCTCCCATATCAGTGCATTAGCGGGCCGCGCAGCTCCGAGCCTCCTCCTCTCCCTCTCAAAGGTCACGTGTACCCTCCAAATCACACCAAGGAGGTTCATTTATTGACAAGAGAAGAAGTGATTTTCCATTTTGGAGGAGGAAAGGGGGGGGCGGGGGGTTGTCGTGTCAAGGCTTGTGGAAAGGTAAACACAGAATATGGCTGTTGGGATGAAGCAAGGGGGCTAGCCTGTGGTCAGCCATGGTTTATGGTCGCTGCAGCAGGCAGTCTTTTCCAAGCTGACAGGTCACCGACGTCCCACTGTGTTCGTAGCTCATATTGGCCCTATTGTTTCCACAGCACCTGCGCTTCCTCTCAGGGGCTAGTTAATATATGGCCCGGTGACCCCATCGTCCACGCTGGTCCTCCGAGTGCGGTGACTGAATGTGAATCATGTATTACAAAGCTCATAAACCATGAAACGGTTTTCTTCACATGCCATAAGGGGCTGAGGGGTTTGATCAAGAAGAGCACCTGTTTCCATTCATTGTTCCGCCTCTTTCCATTTCCATTCCACATTTATCATATTGAGAGCTGAGCTTTGAACATCAAGGGCAAATGTATACCTATCTATACATCTATACATAAATATCTATACCTGACCACCTTCTGGGTCCCGTCTTTGTTAAAATACCAACATGATCCATGAATCATTTTGTCCCCACAAAAATCTTGGTCCCCACAGTGCAGGTTTACAGATCAACCTTACACACAAAAAAAGCCATACTTACAACACACACTGGCTCATCTATCTTGGGACAGAGCTGGCAGACTGTGCTGGCTGGCTGTGAGCGGGGCGATTTGATATGTAAATGTCTGGAAATGCAAATGAATTATTAAGCTGTTGTTAGTTAGGGTTGCTGCAGTGGTGGATGCAGCAACATCAGTGGGATCCGCTTCTACTGACAAACCAATAGCTCCTCCACCTCAGCCCTGTATAACTGGCACTTTATTGGGGCCAACAAAGACCATGTGGTCCACACAAACAACCCTGTGCTAGCGGTTCAATTAGGTAATCATCAATAGATGGGCCTGTTGATGGTCACAAAGTCAGACTTTCCAAATGGGGTACTCTGTAAATAGGAAGGGGTTGGCTAAAAATTATCTGTAATACTGAATTTGTTAAAAATTAAGCTCGAATTTGCTGAACTAGCGTAACATTTTCAGATGTGAGCAAGTAAAGAAGTGAAGAATTGTCTAGAAATAATCTGACAATAAAAGATCCTGTGATAAGACAAAGAAAGGGCACGTTTTTTGGAGTTCTTTGCAGCAGCACCCCTGCACACCATACAGAACATTTTGGTGCAAGGTCAACCCCCTATAGAGTCCACAGTGAACACAGCGCCTCAGTATTTACTCATGTAGCAAACTCTTTTCAGAAGTTCTAGAACATTCTCACGATGACGAGGCTTAAACAAGAAACAGAAAATGGCTGTGTGTCTGTCTCTCCATGTTAAGATGGAAGAATGTAGACTGTGTGTGTGTGTGTGTGTGTGTGTGTGTGTGTGTTGTGTGTGTGTGTGTGTGTGTGTGTGTGTAAAAGGCTTGAGATCTGCAGGAATGAGTCATACATCTCACAAAAGCATTGCCTGCTCTGCAACAGACTACAACCAGCTTCAGCACATCATCAATTTTCTGTTTGCTTCACTGCATTAAACACCCTCCCCTACACACACACACACACACACACCACACACACACATCAAACCAGAGATGAGAAGGAAAGTTCTGGTTGTTTGATTGAGTGAGGCTGTGATGTAATTGTAAGACAAGCGTATGTGTGTGTGTGTGTGTGTGTGTGTGTGTGTGTGTGTGTGTGTGTGTCAGAGAGCGAGAGAGACAGGGAGGGGAATGGCCAAGACTCTGCTCTTCTCCCCTCCCTCCCTACCTCCCTCCCCCACTCTCTCTCGTTCGTCCTCTCTTCCCGCCCTCTCTCTCTCTCTCTCTGTGTTTCTCTGCCTCACCAGAATAGAGGATCAGAGAGGCAGCCAGCTAGAGTACGGGAGAGAGAGAAAAGGAGAGCGTGTTTTCTGCGCTCCTCAGAATAATTAAACACACGCAGAGGCGCACAGTCCTGCAGTAGCTACTGCCACGCTTGGTCACACATTTAAACTCTACGCTAGCAGCCACTCAAACACAACCATTAATCATACACACACACACACACACACACTGATTGTTCAGGTTCTGACCAGCACCCATCAGTACCGGTGAAACATGCCATCTCGCAGCATGGAGTGTGACGCGTCCACGCTAATAGCCTGCATGGTGGACGTGGAGGTCTTCACCAACCAGGAGGTCAAGGTAGGCGACTGAACAGGCAGCTGTGTGTGTGTGTGTGTGTGTGTGTGTGTTTGTTGTTATGTTGGTGCTGACAGAGCAGCAAACCCTCTTCTCGAAGAGCGCATGTGTTACGATCACCATGTGAGTTTAAACTCCAGATACAACCTTTGACAACTTTGTTGTGAGTCTTTATGTTGCAGTTGTGGTTAAACATTGTGACCAAGCACCATGTTTTCAGTATGCCATGCCATGAATTTAGTGCAACATGCTGCATTCAAATGCACACGGTTTACAGGTACGCTGACTAAATAGAAGCAAAGTTTGAAAGTTTTGCTTGGTCTTGTTTGTGAGATATTTGTGGATGAGGGAAAGAGATGAGGTGTCAGAATGACTCTTCTTTGGGCTTTGAACCATTACACAGAAGTAGGTAGATTGTTGTTTATAAGTAATCATCTTAAGTTAAGTAATTTATGGCTTTTTTGTATCAAGCTTAATCTATGAGGCACGAGAAAAACTTGACACTTAATGTAGATATACGACTGTCTGTGTGTGTGTATATGTGTGTGTGTCATGGTTTTGCACAATGTTTGTTAGAGTCTCAAATGCTTTGATATGAAGTTGCTAGTATAGATATCTAGAGATGTAAAAGATGTGCATTGTCTTGTGTGTGTGTGTGTATGCATGTGGAATGCACACTCATCACATCTTATATAATGTAAGTGTACACAGTGCTGTCTGTGTGTTGGATCATACAAAAAAAAACATGCGTGTGTGTGCTCTTAAGTGCGGCAGCTCTGCTCTGGTGCTGCAGAGGAGGGCAGCGGTGTCTGTCTCAGTGTCCACGCGCCAACCAGACGCATTTCTATGAATCGCTCTGCATCACGCTGCCCATCCTCCTACGCACCCACCACCACCGCCACCTCCCCCCCCCCCCCCCCCCCCCCTGTTCTGTTCCATTCATAAAAATTCCCCTCTCCCCCGTCACTCTCATCGCTCTCCCACAAGAGAAACTACACACACACACATGCAACATGCAATAGAACACACACAATAAACACTTGCATAACAATAACGCATACAGACTTATGTATGTGGACGTTCAAGCCCCACATTCAAATTTGCACTGTTTTTTTTCCCCCCTAACAGTTCCTCATTCTCTGTTAATGAATAGAAATAAATGTTCAATTTCTACCTTTAATTCTTTGTTGTTGGAAAGCCTGGGAGTTTCCTAGAAGGTTAATCATCGCTATCTCTCAGGAGCAGGGGGGGGGGGGGGGGGGGGGGCGAGTTCTGTGGAACAGGGCGGAAGTTGGCTGGACATCATAACCTGGCTGGCTTCGCCGTATTACCTGCTCCAGTGACTCAGAAAAAAAGCACCTCCTCTCGACATGGACATGAGACAGCCAGCTCTTATGGACCTCTTCCTGCTCGCTCACGCTGACGACTTACTTCCCAGATCTACAGAGGCGGGTTTGGTGAAGCCTCTCGCCACTGTACAAGGAATGAAAACCATCAACTGTTCATTAGCCGTCTAGACAGCCAGGTATAGTGGGAGGAGAGACTGAGAGACAAGAGGAAGAGGAGGCAGAGATGCTGGAGTTTTTTTTTTTTTTTTTTTTCAAGGATCCTTTTAGGCCCTCCGTGTGGCCTGTGCAGAAAGCACTCCAAATGCCTGGTCATGCCACCTGCGATGTGATGATAAATAAGGCTGTGTGCGTTTAGGACGTTGTTTGCATGAGCACGCAATGTGAAGCGCTGCAGTGCAGCGGATGTCTTTTATCAGCATCTCTGTACTACGCTATCAGAACCATCTGCGAAAGCCAAGGCTGTGTTTAAGAGCAAGCACACCCAGGGCTGATTCTACTGTGCTATTTATTTTAGTGTCATCTCTTTCGGGGACTTTGAGTCTTTTCTATCTTTCTTACATGTGGGTGTGACACATTCATTAATCAAGTGGAAATGGCAACAGTGTGTGTGTGTTTGTGTGTGTGTGCGTGTGAAAGGAAGCATTTCTGTGCACAGAAAGCAAGTCGTTCTCCACTGCTATGAATTCTTGGACTCCCTACTCATTTCTCTCTCTTTCTCCAACGTGTCGTATTGTTTACCAGTCGCATCGTTCGAAGACACTTAGAAGTCTGCGTTTCGCTGTTCTCTGTCAAACACCATGTCCTGGCCCAGCGTTCCCTTCTCTAAATAGTGAGCGGCTACGCTTACTCAAAGCCCCTTCCACGCGGACGTTGTCGCTCCGCATTGCGCGAAGCTAACGCTCTGAGGTGGCGTGCTAAGAGATGCTTCCGTACACACTTTCCTCTCCCACCGCCACGGATAGGGAGACAGCAGGGGAACAGTATTTTGAACGCCTCTTAACGAGCCCTGCAAGCGCACTATCATTACAGGGGTAATTGCTGTATAATTACCATGGAATGGCATTACATAATTCAAAGTGCCCGGCTAGAGGGAAGGATTAGGTAGGAAAAGCAGAGGGATCCAGATTGTACGACTGTTCTGTTGTTCTGATGCAGAGGATTAAACCCACTGACATTAATTCCCTTCCTCTCCCTTAAATCAAAGCCTTGGGTTCACAGGTGACCATGTTTGAAACAGTTTTGTTGTTGTTGTTGTTCATTTGTTTACTGTGAACAGACTAGCATCAAGGGAAGGATGTTAAGCCTTCACCATACTTTTAGCAGTTCAGGTTCAAGCACCCCAAAGTTGGTGGGGCTTAGTCTTGAAAGGGCCAGGGATGTGCTCTGTTTTTTCAGGAAGCACATAATGTAGCTATTCTTGAAGAAACGACCTCAGTAAAAGCAGCAGCTGTCATACCTCTTTAGTTTCGTACCCCCCACCCCCCCCACCCCCGCCTCATTCTGTCTCTCTCTCTCATTCACTCACTCACTCATTTTCTCTCCATCTCCCCCCCTCACTCTCTCGCTCCCTGTCCAAGAGATGGAAAATCTGCCTTATGAGAGGATGGCTGAATAGAGATAGGATCACTAACCCCTGCCTTCCAGCTGCTATTTCAGACTTCCTGTACAGGGGAGGGGGCGGGGGGGGGGGGGGGGGGGGGGGGGACATGTGGATCCTTTACAGGAGCTCTGAACTCGGAGAGAGGCTCCGTAGGGAGAGGGTCAGAGGTCACCTCGGACGGGCCCGTTTGACAGCATCGAATGACTCTAGGCCTGGGTCTGCTTAAGATGAATTAGAGTGTCTCGGTCTGTTTTTCTCTTTATGCCCTCCCCTGTTTCTGTCTTCCTTTCTAGATGTCCATTCTGCTGTCTTTCTTCTCTATCTATGTCACTGTCCATCTCGCCCTCTCTCTCTTTCTTCTTCTCTGTTTCAGTTCAATTCCATTCAAATGAGCTTTATTGGCATGACAAATATCATCTTGTATTGCCAAAGCTTTTCTAATTGCACAAAGACTTGGTATATTTAAAGAAGAGAGCATCATGTAGCCTAGTGCAATGGCACTGTGTGTTTGTGCGTGTGTGTGTGTGTGTTTCTTCTTCTTTTTCGCGTTCAGGTTATTGCTCATAGATTTATTTACATTAATATATATTGTCCTGCTCTACTCGATCCCAAACACTTGAGCTAATCTATCTCCTGCTTCGGTGGATAGGGGTCTGTGTTCAATTAAAGCCAAAGCAGCCGAAGCTGCAGTTAAATTTGACATTTACTGGTGAAATAGTGCTAAGGTTAGCATTGCCTTGGGTTTCTGCTCCCTTCTCACCCCTGCCGCTCTCCATCTCCTGCTAGAGTAATTTCCCTGGCTAACAAACACATACACACACACACACACACACACACACAAAGATAATCAAAAACAAAAACAGCCTACCCAAGCACACACACACATACAGACGGATACAATCACACACACACACAAACACACATACATATATACACACAGACACACAGGTTTGGCTTGTAGACGCATGTAATTACTTAAATACCCGTATATACGCATACTTCTGCACCCTCAAAGGAAGGCGCTGGAAAAACAGAACACCTTGGACCACTTTTCCCCACCAGGCTCATACCAAATAACTCCCCATCCCCCTAACACACACACACACACACACACACACACACACTCGTCCTTCTGTGGTCTTTAAAACCCAACACACTTCCTTGTAGTAACCCCTTGTGCATTGCCATCAGTGAACAAATGTAAGCGAGCAGTGGAAGAGGAAATGTCTCTTTAAACAAAACGCAATATAAAGCTAAAAGCCTTTCAGTAACGCATAACATTTTAGATCTATTGTGGCCTGTTCAGGAAAACAAGCTAGGGCCACAGCATAAACACACACATCGAAAAAAGGCCAATGTGAGCAGCACCTCTTAAGGTCACAGACCTATTAATAGCTCCTTTGTTAGCACTTCCAGGTCACGCTGGAGACATGTAGGAGTTGGGGCCTCAGTTCAGCGGTGCCCTTTAGGACACTTTCATGCATTACTGAACCAGTCCTCCACATCAGCATAGACATACTGTATAAACACAAGACCAGTGCCTCTGTCTAGAGCTGCTTCATTCAGTTCCCTTTCACCCCCACCATCTTTTGTTGTTTTTTCCCTTTAATTTGACCCAGAGTGACCCTTGGGCCCCCATCGCAAGGCGATCCTAAAATGGCGATGTTTTGAATCGCTCCAGATCCAGCCACTTACAGAGTTAAATAGCTGCCACGCCGGGATTGAACCTGGTTCATTTCGCCTTCCTGGAACAGCACTTCCTGATTAACTGCCCTTTTTGTTGTTGCTCTTGTTTTTGTTGTTGTTTTTTTTTGGGTCGAACGGATACATGCGAAACGAACCCCTCTCGTTCAGATCTACCCACTTTTCTCAGCATGTTTTTAAAACGATTGACCCAAGTTCCATAATGAGCGCACATAAAGCCAGGAACCAGGTTTAATAGCGGGCTGGAAGAGAGGCCCCCACCCGATCATTTGGCTTCAATGGCCCTGTCGACTGCAACACAAATACCAGCTGATCTTGGGTGATGTTGATGCTGGGCCTCCTGCCACATATCAAACTTGATTGATGTCATTAAAGGGCTTGAAAAAAAGGTTCCTCCCCCATAATCGATGAAACTCATTGAAAAAAGGTTCTTTGTGGGAACTTTTCTAAAGGAATCCTTTGCCAGCTAAAAAGGTCCTTTGTTGCACAGGTGAAATTGTGCAGAAACTTCTATAAAGAACAAAATAGCTATTGTGAAAACCTCTAGTCCATTCGTTCTTTCTTTCTAGTAGTATTTTTGAAGATTCACTCTTTTGAAGATTCACTTTGGACATGCAAACCCTTTTCTTCCCAAAGAGTTCCCATTGCTGCCTGCTGTATGTTTGAGCCAGGTGAGACTGTGACCTGCGCACTCCATCCTGACATGTCTGCCGACCTGGGCATCACCGTGGAGAAGAAATGTTGTTTAGATGTCTCTGAGGGGGATAAGAGGAACTGAAGTACCGGCACATTCCACGGCTATTGATGGATGGCCTGTGAGAAGGGTTCTTGTGTTACGCCGTGCCACACAGCGCCGAGATTCCTCCGAGGTTAATGAGGGGGCAGTGTAAACACACCACAATGGAAACACACCACAAGTGATGCCCTCCTCCAGGAGAGGGGGCATTCTGTCTGTCTCCCTTTTCTCTCTCTCTCTCTTTCTCTCTTTCTTTCTTTCTTTCTTTCTTTCTTTCATTCTCTCTACCCCCCCCCTCTGCCACTGCCTTGCCCTCTGTCCTTTTCCTCTTCCCTCTGGGCTGCCTTTTTTCCTGACGTCCATGGAAAAAAATACCGGGAATTTTTGTAGCAACATAGCATGCTGTTGTTCCTGAGAAGTGGTAATGCCAGTGAAGCAGAAAGAGATGAAAAGCCCCCATGGGGCATGACACCTCCCTTTCTTTCTCTCTGCACATCTAAGGCAGTGTCTGCCTTTCTCAGTCCTTCTCCCCTTGTTTTCTTCCCTCTTTCTTTTTTCTTCCCTTCCCCACTTCCCTCGCTCACAGAAATATGTTTTAGACTGACTCAACACACCATGATAACCGAACAAGAGAGAAAAATATGGCTAGAGAGAGACAGAGAACGGAAGAGTGAGAAAGAAGTAGAGAGAGCAAGTGGAATGGGAAGCATCTCTCATCTAGTCTTATCCCATCCACTCGGTCTCTCTGACCCTGTCTGTGGAATTCTCTGATTTGCGAGCTTGGAGCCCCATGCTTAATGAGAGGTTCCATTAGAGAACCGACTGTTCCCACTCTCTGCCCTCACTGCAGAACACTGATAACACGCTTCAAAAGCTCGCAGCAAAGGTCACGCCGAGTAATTTAGAGGTGTTATTCTTTCTCTTTGGAGGAGGTGTGTGTGTGTGTGTGTGTGTGTGTCTGTGGCTGTGTGTGCTCATCTATGTGTGTCTGGGGAGTTGAAATATTAGGATTATTTAATAACTACCACGGCTCTCTCCGCCCCCAGGTCCTACATAAAACCCAGAGAACACAAGAGACAGCTGTGGTGCGACAGGAATGTCCACCGAAGAAAAAAAAAGGAAGAAAAAAAAACGAGAGCAAGAGGGTAGATGTTTTTCATTTATCTATCCCATCTCTGACAGCGGCATGAGAAAGCTGAGGAGGGACAGGAAGGCGTGCTTGACAATCATCAGTGACGTTTGGACCTGTAGGAATGTTCTAGCAAAGGGCAGCCTTTGTGCTTCATGTTCCATCTGAGCTGATTACCTTTGCTTGTTGGCTGATGGGTTTTGTAGTTTTTTCATCTCTTGTTGTGTTTTGTTCCTTTTGAGGGCTATTCGATGGACAGCTCTTTACCTACTTTGCCTAAGGTAAGGTCCACGCTGTATTCTACAGCTAGTGAATACATTATTCACAATAACAGCCTCAGTGAACTGCCTTTGGTTAAAGCCGCTGCATTTGGGATGTGCAGTGATGAATGATGGTGGATGAGGCCACAGTGGAAGGCAGTGGCATCCAGGAAGGTCTCCGCGAAGACCTTCCCTCATTAATATCTGGACAATTGACTTGCACACACACACAGACACAAATCCTCAGACACACACATAGACTTTCTTTCCATCCCACCTCCCTCCATCTCTCTCTCTCTCTCTCTCTGTCAAACGGCCATGAAACACTCTCCGTGTCAATACAGCACAAGTTTTCCATGTCCTCAGCTTCCAGCAGACAAAACAAGCTTGGAGAAAGGCTTTTAAAAATGTGCAAACCACGCCGCCCTCCTGCCTGCCAAATCACCATGCTTTAGCTCACTGTCCCAGTGTTTTAAACACGTCTGATTAAGATGACCTGGAGGAACAGTCCAACTACGATGACACCATCTGGGCCATGCCTCAAGCCCAAGAATCAATTTAATACAGTTCAGTTTAATTTAGTTTGATTCTTTTCCATTCTGTTCTGTCTGAATCTGTCAATTCATGTCAGTTCAATTCATTTAATTCTATTCAATTGAATTAAAGTCAGTTCAGTTCAGGTTCATTTCAGGTCAGTTATACTCATGTACATTAGTTAAAAAGTACTATAGTACTTCCAACCAGCTTTGTGCAAGTGAGTTAGCTTCACATAAACCCCCTTTCCCCAGCGCCCTTCCACGACAGGTTTTATAGTGGAAAAAAATATGGTGACTCAGGCGATCGATGCCTGAAGTTGGAGTGTCTGCTAGCTGTTTTCATAGTGTCGACACATCCGCACAATTAGAGCAGAGGAAAGGTCAGGTGAGTCAGAGCCATCAGAGTCTAATGAGGCTGCCCTTCAAAGCGTTCTTTATATACGTGTGTGTGAGTATACTGTATATATATTATTTTATTTAATGGTATTGATTTTCATCTTGCTACTGCATGGTGGTGTATGTGAGCGTTGGATATTTATAGCTCTGAAATAGTTGATTGGGGGCACAGCGTCATAGATGCGTAAACTCTAAGAGTCTTCCAATAGGAGGGAGGGGGAGCTATGACGTGAAATTGTCAGGCTGCTGGTGGCGTCTCTGTGCTGAGCAAACTGGGGACTTGGTTTGAGGTTTGTTCTCAGATTTAGGATATAGGGTTACTGCAGGCTCGTTTCCTCCCTTTTGAGGTGTGCGTTTGTGTGTGTGTTTATGTTGAGTAACTGGGTGTGTGTGCGTGCATGCATGTGTGTGTGTGTGTGTGTGTGTGTGTGTGACATGCACGTGGGAATGAGTGTGCACGTTTGCAGGCAAGTTTGTGTGATTGGGTGTAAGTGTATATGTTGGGTGTAAGTGTGTATATGAGTGGAACTGTGTGTGTCAGATTCAGCTATGTGAGTGTGTGTACGCCCCTGCCTGCTTGCTTGTGTGCATTTATGATTCTGCCTCAGGACCCTTTCTTTGTCGCCACACACACACACACACACACACACACACACACACACACACACACACACACACACACAGAGCAAAATTTGGGTCCTAATGAAATCTGCTATTTACCTAACTCAATGGAATGCTTTCACTGGGTCTTCAGAAAGAGAGAGTGGAGGGGTATTTTTAGAAAGCTATTCTGCTTCCATCCACCTTCTCTTTATTTCTGCCTCGATCAAGCTGTCCATATTTGTTGAGGAATGCAATCTATTTTTCTCCACAAATAGACAATTCTCAAATGCCCTGGGAAGAACAACTCCAGAGAGAGTGAGAGATAGAGAGATAGAGATAGAGAGAGAGCACTCCAGAAGGAGAGATGGAGAGAGTGATGGAACAAAGAGATTGAAAGGAAGAGAGAAGGGGAGAGGGGGAGGAAGAGAGGAGAGATTTAAAGAGAGGGAGCCTTCTTTTTCTGCAAATGTGTAACCCATAGCAATAGAATCAACATGAGATCACAGCAGCCAGTTTGATTCAGGCCAACCAAAGGCTGCTTTTATTAAGGGTCTGCTATTGATTTCTTTGTCAGGTTTAATGTTCGAAGCATTCCATTGCTAAGTCAGCACCCTGCCCTGCGATCCTCTGGTTTACATCACTGATTAATGGGAGGAATACAGCATTCTCCAGTCTCCTATTTGTTGTGATCCATCATATGTACAGAGAAACCTCACAGCAGCAGTGTAGGATGAAAAATAGAATAATGAATTAGGATGCATCGTTGTAGTCTTTCAGCCAAGGGTTGGTATAGTAAACTGTAGGCCATTCTTATATGTAGATGCACGTTTATAGAATGTACTTTATGCATACAGACACATCTAATATTGGGAAGTGTCTATATATAGTATATAGTGAAATGTCAATTTCAAAAGCTTTATTGGTATGACCAACTCCAGTCATTGTATTGCTAAAGCATTCATTCATTATTCTGTTTTTCCATCCTAAACTGCTGCTCTGTGGCTCACGTAGCAGTTATTGGAGACAAGCAATACATAATTTGGTCAGATTTTTGGACAAGATGGACCAGTTATCAGTAAGTCCGTGTCCATGAAGTGAAAGGCTAAAGAATGGTGCGGGATTCTCAGAAAGTCACTCTGGCACTTTCCCACCGCGTCTGGAGTCATTCGGGCCACGGCCCCAGACTTCAGAAGAAAGTGCTGAGTCAGGCTCCTTGAAGGAAGGCGAAGTGAGGGGGTGGGACAGAGCGCAGGAGTAAAACTCCAAGTCATTTCACCACGACCCAAGCTGCTGAGTCATGCCTCAGAGCCAGGTCTGTCACCCGAACACAGAGCTCCCACACACACCAGCTGTGAGACTGAGATGAAGTGTGTGGGTGGGTGTGTGTGTGTGTGTGTGTGTGTGTGTGTGTGTGTGTGTGTGTGTGTGTGTGTGTGTGTGTGTGTGTGTGTGTGTGTGTGTGTGTGTGTGTGTGTGTGTGTGTGTGTGTGTGTGTGTGTGTGTGTGTGTGTGTGTGTGTGTGGGTGGGTGGGTGTGCATACAAGTGTACGTGCATGTATGCTAGTACGGTCGTCACCTGAACACACATTTCCACATCAGCATAAAATCTGGCTATTGTCTCCTAGTAGAGAGAGGGGGGCAGCACAGAACAGTGTGTGTGTGTGTGTGTGTGCGTGTGCGTGTGCGTGTGCGTGTGCGTGTGCGTGTGCGTGTGCGTGTGCGTGTGCGTGTGTGTGTGCGTGTGCGTGTGCGTGCACCCATGTGAAGCCAGTCTGTGACAGTGTAGATGATTCACCTGTCAGGCCAGCCAGGGCAGTCTCTGCACAGAGGTGCCAAACCCCACTCCGCAGGGAATGGATCCGACTCACCAAACAGAACAGAACAGTGCTGGCAAGAACCTTTTGTTTCAGGTACCATTTTAACACTGGAGGAGCAAGGGCCTAGCAAGTCCAAGGTCATGGAGTTAAGTCTTTGCTGCAATACAAGTGCAGATGAAATGGTTCCTGTAAAACGGGATGCATTTGCTTCCTGGTACTTCCGTAGGAAGATACGAGGCTGCTTTCCGTTAGACCATTTTGCTCTAAGAGAGTTAAGCTGTCAGTCCCAGTGGAATTTGACTATCCAGGGTAAACCTGCAAATGCGGAAAAAAAACACTCACAACCCTCCTTGTGCCAAAAGCCTTTTATCTCCATAAATGGGTCAGTGGACTGTTGAGGCCAAATGTAGATGCACGTTGGCCAGGAATGGATTTGTCCATCCGAAAGGGCCGTGTTATGACAGGATCTTATCTATTTATTTTGCATTCCTGGTTTTATTTGAACTCCGCCACTCATTCCAGCACTTTCCTCTCATAAAAGAATGGTGGGGGTTCTATTTTTAGCTCCTTGACAATTATATCAAGTTACTGGATCAGGTCTGCTCATATGTCAGCATCAACTGAGTCAACTTTCACCATTTCCAAGTAACCCAGTGGTTTCAACTCTAGCTGTGTTTATATGAAGGTTTATCTGTCAAGACTTTTATCATTTAGAATTTACGATGCCATTTCTCAACCAGTTTTGACAAAAAAAAAGCACAGTTCATTGAATTAACTTTACATCTAAAATAACTTGTGAAGCAGCAGTCCCTGGTTAATGAATGGGATCCCCACAGATGTGGCGGTTTATACGAAATCCCACGCTTTCCTGTTTACAAACAGAATCTAATCACTTTAAAGTCATCGGATTTCTTCACGACTCCTCCAGATGGTCTTTTTTTATTTGATAATGACAAGTGATTTGTGTAACACGACGTACATACAGAGCTAGGAGTAAACGGTGAAATTGAATTTCCAAATCATGTCCGACATTAAATAATGAAATCTGGAAGAGGTGCATCCGCAGGTAGATCAGCTCAAGATATGAGTCATTGTGCCAGGGATTAGGAATCCGCAATGGAGCCACTCAGTATCCGGAGGTCATTGAGTTGAAAATCTCATTATCAAATGATCACCTCATCTCAGAGGTAGACCTCAGTAAATGTGTAATCCTCAGGTGAAAGGACAGTCTGTCTGAGCAGCTTCCCTGTTTAAGGAAATGCTCAATAGGTGGCAATGCCCTGGTGAAATAAACAGGACTGAAATGTGTTTATGCAAATGTTTTCTGTGTGTATGTTTTTGTGTAGACACTAATTTGCGCCTGTGTGTATAGGGGGGTGCAGGGTGGCAGTGGGGTTGCATGTGCGTGTATGTATGTGTGTGTATGTGTGTGTGTGTGTGTGTGTGTGTGTGTATGTGTGTTGGTGTGTATGTGTGTGTGTGTGTGTGTGTGTGAGTTAGTTTAAAGATAAGACACCTTTCTGTAGCTCTTCAGTCGTGCAGGAAATGAATGATGTGCATCAGGCCTGATATGCACTCCCATGCCTTGACTTCCCCCCTAAGAGCTCTATAGTCTCTGTTCAGACCACACCACAGGGTCCCATCAGCGTGCAATAGTATGGCCGTCTCCCTACCAGATAGTATCTCACTATAGTGGGATGGTATCTAAGCATGTTTATTGAAGGAAATAGTTCCATGGTACCAGACTGTAATAAGTCAGAGAAGGTAGTATATCAAATGACCTCCAATGCTAATTAATATTATTTTACCCAAAGTTCCCGTGACCGAAAAATTATATGTTTATGCATTGTGCTTTGGCAGCTGGTCAATCCGATGTAAATTGAAAGAGATTTTTCCCATCTTATGTTCTTCCCTGAGTATTAAACTGGGGGGAGGGGCTGAGTTGTTCCTCATGTGATTGCTTCTACCATGACTATCTCATAATGGGTGAATAGCCTCCTGCTGAACACAGTCAGCCCAGCCTAACCCCAGAGTTTTACCCTCGTTGCCAAGGTATCATTTCTAATATGATTGTCATACTGTTCTTTGTCTGTTGCAGGAAATTGTCATCTCCCACCATCAGGATTATAGTATAATGTTGATAAAGTGAATTTATAATCCCCCCCCCCCCCTCTTCTCTTTGCGTATGGTCCATCACAGGAGATGTTCGAGACCCTGTTCCTGGTGTATGACCACAACGCCACCTTCCAGCTGTTCAAGAGTTTCCGGCGTGTGCGCATCAACTTCAGCAGCCCCAAAGCGGCAGCCAGCGCCAGGATAGAGCTGCATGAAACGCCCTTCAGGGGCAAGAAGCTCAAGCTCTACTTCGCCCAGGTGAGGCACCCTCCTAAAACACAGAGTAATGCCTAGAACTAGAACTTCTTGAGTAATTCCTTCCACTACAAGAACTTTATTTAGCATACACTATAAGACATTAAAAGAGGTGTCCCCATTGGTTTTTAAAATAAGTTCCATGTAAAATTGAGAAGGGCAAAGGTATCCTCACAGCATCGTGAACTTATGTCATGCAATTGATTAAACGCATAGTACCTTAGCACGGGCACAGTGTAGGATTCTACTCAGAAATAAGTTACCACAGCTGAAAACAAAAACTTAGTTGCGAAAGAATCAGCATCCACTCGACAAATAACCCATTTTCATCCTTTTTTAGTTGAACTTTAAAAAGTATTTGCTGAATGACCTTTGATCCGATAAATAAATCTATGCAGAGAATTAAACTTTGTCATTGCTAATACAGTTATATCTACTTTATAAACCCAAACCATCAATACCTATAACAATTGAATAGTACATAACACTGATGTATTTTTATTGATGAGGCTGAACCATCATATAAATTATATAATAAATATATAAGGGGGTGATCTAGTGGTGCATGTAAGTTTTAGAGTAATATTTCAGTTTGGACCATTAGTATGAGGAGTGAGACTACACAGAGTTTATGTAGCTGGAGGCTCTCAGTGGACTGAGACAAGGCACTCGCTCAGATAGTTTGGCACACAGAGAGAGAGAGAGAGAGAGAGAGAGAGAGAGAGAGAGAGAGAGAGAGAGAGTTGGCATCAAAGAGCGCCTGTCTGACGCACTCCTCTCCAGTCTGCACTCAGTACTAATGAGGGGGAGGGTATAGGAGAAGTGTACGTGTCTCACTCTGGCATTGCATTAATTACATGTCTATCCATCCAGACAGGCAGACAGACAGATTGCATTCAAAAGTTTGGACTCCCCTGGTCAAGATTTCTGTTAAGTTAAAGAGTAAAAGATGACCTGTTTTCCAAAAGGCACAAGGATGACCCATTTCTTGTAAGCAAGCAAGATTACTTTTTTATTTCCGTCTTTTTATAGTTTCAAAATAATAAAAAAGGAAAAGTTCTGTGAGATTCTTGGGCCGTCTTGCATGCACGGCTCTTTTGAGGTCTATCCACTGATTTTCAATGATGAGGTTCGGGGGGCTGTGAGAAACATGGCAAAACCTTCAGCTTGTGCCTCTTGAGGTAGTCCATTGTGGATTTTGAGGTTTTGGATCATTATCCTGAAGCCATCCTCTTTTAATCGGTGTGGTTACTTAAATACCAGCGAATTCTGGAAGCATTCTTCCCTCTACCAGTGTAATGTTCCCTGCTCCACTGGCTGCAACACAAGCCCAGAGTATGATCGATCCACCCCCGTGCTTAACAGTTAGAGGTGTTCTTTTCATCAAATTCTGCACCCTTTTTTTTTTCAAACATACCTTTGCTTATTTCGGCCCAAAAACTTCTAATTCAACTTCATCAGTCCACAAGACTTGTTTGCAAAATGCATCACGCTTGTTTAGATGTTCCTTTGCAGACTTCTGACACTGAATTTTGTGGTGAGGACGCAGGAAAGGTGTTCTCCTGATGACGTCCATGAAGGTAGACAGACAGTAGAACAGTGTACAACTACTCCAGAGTCGGCCAAATCTTCCTGAAGGTCTTTTGAGCAGTTCTCTCTGAAAGGTTTCTCGGTCTTCCAGACCTTAACTTGACCTCCACCGTTACGGTTAATGGCCTTTTCCTAATTACATTGCAAACTGATGAAACTGCTACCTGAAAATGATTAGCTGTCTTTCTTATAGTCTTCTCCTGCTTTAGGGGGCATCAATTATTTTAGAGTGCTGGACAGCTTCTGGAGGAGCCCTTGGCTACTGATTGTTGGGACAAGGTTTTAGGGGACAGAATATTTCTAAAGCTTTGAAATTTGCATCACCTGGCCTTTCCTAATGATGATTGTGAACAAGCCATAGCCTGAACAAGCTATTTAAGGTCTTAGAGATCTTGGTAAAAAGTCATCTGAGAGCTCAAATCTCATGGGGTGCCCAAACCTGCATGGTGCTCCTTTTCCTTTTTTACTCTGAAATTGTACAAAACAAAAATAATCCTCTAATCTTGCTTAAAATTTTGAATAGAATGTCTCATCTTTAACTTTATACCTTTTGGAGATCAGTTCATCCTCTACTCACTTAACTATCCACAGTAACAGACATTCTGAACAGAGGTGCCCAAACTTTTGCATGCCACTGTACACTTTCTGAGCAGTCTTTTCCCTCTCTCTCATACACACAAACACACACACACGGCAAACCGCAGGAAAAAATAAACACCTAACATCACTGACAAAAACAGCAGACCCAGTCCTTTGATGGTTAGCGTGCCCTCAGACACAAACACACAGCAAAGAACACCAAGACAAAAGAGGGACACTGTGAATGGCCCCCATCATCAATCCTCTTTATACATGACTCAAGATGTCACACAAAGCAGAGCAGAGAGTACATCACAGGAACAATTCTAGCCACAAGGAGTGTGTATGGGAGTGTGTGTGTTTGGGGTGGGGGGGGGGGGGGGGGGGGGAGAGAAAGGAAAGAAGACAAATGAGATAGGAGATAAGAAAGAAAAAAACAGATAAGATAGAGATTGTGGGAGAACTAATTCTGGTGTACAGTATGGTCACAGCAGACTGGTTTAAGTGTGCCCCTCACCCCCCTCCCATCAGAGTGGAGGGGTAGTCAGGGTCACTAGCTCTCCAGATCAGCCCTGGAAGACAGATTAACCACGGCTCAGAAATGCATGGAGAGATAGATGGATGCTGAACGAGAGAGAGAGATTGATGCTGATTGAAGCTAGCACAAGAGAGAGCAATATCTAAAGAGAGGGAAAGAGGACATAGATTCATGTTGCACACTGCTAAGAGGGACAAGAGTGAGAAGAGATACAGAAAGAGAGAGACGGGATGGATGTTTCAGAGAGAGAGAGACATAGAGAGTAAGAAAGGCTTCAGAGGGTGAAGGCTGTAGGCTTTGTATATGAGAGGATTATCTGGAGTAGGGCTGGATTGAGGCAGCTCTTACTGGTCTGGTCTGAGCACCTCCTCAAAGCGACAGGCCTCACCCCCACACTGACTCCAGTGGTGCACAGCAGGGGGCCCAGGGCCCTCGTCCCCAGTACCTCAAGGAGCTTCACATCACCTCCATCTCCATCGGAAATGATGCACTGTGAAGGGACCAGCATAGGTCATAAGAATATGCCATAGTCAATAAGTCAATGATATTATACCTAGTCATAATTGTTACTTTTATTTGGATTTAACTAGCCATGAGTGGACTTTGCTTGGTGAATATTCTTTGTCTCTGACCTGGGTAGTGAGGTTTGATACTGGACTCTCACCCCCCCCCCCCCCCCCCAGGTCAGGACAAAGAACCCTGCATGCATGGCCCATTTGAATAGACGGTGACACCCCTTAGATATAGTGTATTTAACAGACTGTTCCCCAAGGAACAAGTCAGATATGCTGAGGTGAAGTTCTGTGAGGGAGGATGGATCTGAAAGTCTCTGTCTCACAAATGGTCGGCCGCCATTCTTCAAGAATAAACCTGAATCCTGACTGATCAAACCTAAGACTGAATCTTCAATATATGGTATAAAACTAATTACCATCAACTGATCTGATGAAACTGATCTCAACTATAGTGTCAGGACTATGAACTCTTCAAACAGTAGTCTACTGGGATCTAGTGTCTCAGGGGGGCATGTATTTTACATGTATTTTAAATGAAACGGTATTTACTTACATTGTCTTATTTACCTGTCTACCAGTAGTCACAACCAGTAGTCACAACATCTTTTACCCAGAGATTGTTATAGCATGTCAGGAACACAAAGAGTTAAAAATGTGTCAAATAATGGTTCTTAATATTTTTTTCTTTCTAAAGAATGAATTGTATTACTTTTGTTAAATTATGGTATGATTTAATGGCATGTAAAATACATGAGTTGAGATAAATAATGCACCACGTTGATTCCATGGCGATAAATGTTTATTTCCTGTCAGGTCCAAAACCCTGTCTCCGATGGTGACAACCTGCATCTGGCTCCGCCCCAGCCCTCCAAGCAGTTCCTCATCTCTCCACCCGGATCCCCTCCCATTGGCTGGGAACAGATCGACGAGGCCACGCCCGTCATCAACTACGACCTCCTGTACGCCGTCGCCAAACTGGGCCCAGGTGAGAGACTTACTGTCCAAACAAACACACTGTGACGAACACACATACACATACACACACACACACACACACACACACACACACACGCATTGTCTCTCTCCCACACACATTCACACACACACACACACATGCACATACATGCACATACACACACACTTAAGCATTAAGTTAGGAAAAGCAATCATCACAAACCATTCTAATCCAATCTGTATCCAATCTGTATTTGCTCCTATCATGCAGTCGTATAACACATATATATCCTCTAGTGGGAACGCTACGGACCCCCCTCCATAACCCCATTATTTACAACTGTGGCATATAGTCCAGTGCAGAGTAATTATGTCACCTCCCCGAGCCTCAGCGCCCCCCCCCCCCCCCCCCCAATCAGAAGCTAAACTGTCAGACCAGGTGTCAGATGTCCTCAACCTTCAACCGCACAATGAGTGACACAATGACCTCATCACTCGAAACGTTCCAAGTGGACATTTAATCAGCTCCGATTGCATCGCCCTTTCGCGCTGCGTAGAGGGTGACGTCAGGCCTCTCCTGTCCGACAGCCGCAACTCACACCTGACTGACCTTCAGCGCTGTTTGTCAGAGTGTGTCAGAGAGGCGACGGACTAGCTGGATGGCCGTGTGGGGCTGTAATACACATTACAGTGGAGCTGTTCTGTTCAGTCTGCCACGACATGGTCTGCTCTGCATTTATTCCGATGTGTTGTTAGGTACGGTGGAGGAGATGGTTGGTGTGCTGTGGACCACCGCACGCTCACATGCACGCATACGCACACACACACTCACATGCACACACACACACACTCACACGCACTCACACACACACGCACACTCACATGCACGCTTACACACACACTCACACTCTACACACACAAACACACATACAAAACCAAACACACAAACAAACATACAAACAAACGTGCTCACTTCTACAGACAGACTCTCATTTACACACACACACACACACACACACACACGCACTCACACAAACACTCACACACACACACACACACACACACACACACACTCACAGACACACACAAACAAAAACACACGTGCGCCCAGTAAGAACAGCCTGAGCTCATGCAGTGTCATTCCAAGGTCTTTCGGGCAGGTCACCTTTTTATAGCCCCCCCCCCCCCCCCCCCCGTTCAAATATTATTATGGGAAGATGGAGAGGAAGAGGAGGCAGGAGCTGGAAATATTTGGTGCTTATATTAGACAAGAAAGAAAAACACAAAGTAATGCAGTTGTTTTTAAAAATAGGACAGACATTAATGTGCCTGTTTTCTTTAGGTTGTTTCAGATTGTTTCTTCTTGTTTCCTGTCAAAGACGAGACTAATTTGTCCCTCTGTTTGAGGTTTCATAGCTGGAATCCACTGCCGCGGCCAACCCAGCAAACCCCTGTCGTTTTATGTAAGCTTAACGCTGGACTTGCACATTATTGCTTCCCAGAAACGGGCATTCTGTGAAGCATCTGCCTTTGTTTTGGCACCAGCCTAGAGAGAGTTTGAGGAGTTTTCTTCTGTTGGTCTTCTTTGTTGTCTGTGGCCTCAGGCAACAATATCCTGTACTCGTTCGAGGACACATCTGGAGATTAAGCTCATTTTTAACCTTATGCAAACAAAAACCTGAATGGGTAGCTTTTTTTATACCACAGCATCAGTCGCCTAAATTGTGCAGGTTTTGGTAAAGGCTAAAAATGTCTTGGCTATCCTTCTTTTCACCAGCCTTCTCTACATCTGTCGCTGTCCTGTCACGAAACAGTAACTGCAGGGTTTCCGAACTTCTGCTTTCCAAAAAAAACACTGAGTTCTGAGCTTGCAATAGCCTATTTAGGCTCATCTCACGACTGAAAAAGGTTTGCTTTGCCAGCCAGGAGTGGGGAGATACCCCATCTTTAATTGGCTAAAAACACCTTTGTAATGACCTGAAGACATTATAGTGGTTATGAGATAATTGGAGTTCAGTCAGGTATAGTAGAACAAGGAGAGACCTAAATAGACAGTCCTGTTTTAAGACTCCAGTTGTAGGCTTGTTATAAGCAGTATACACACACTACCCTCACACCATAGACAGTCTACATGCTACAGTCTACACACCAACCCAGTACACATAGCTGGAGGGCTGTGGAGAGAATAGAGAAAACATCTCGGGTGTCCTGTGTGTGTTCGCAGATTTTGCGCCCACACACACAACTGGCCGGTCTTATTTGCAAAGGCCCTCAACTGTGTCTGACAGCAACAGGCTAGAAATAACCACTCAGCCAAAGAGAGGCATCAACAACAGCAACATCCCCCTCTCATTAAAAAGAGCCCTGTGCGTTACCTGGTATTATCACACCGGTCAGCTATGTATTATTACAAGTGACGGCATGACCTGCGACAGTTGAGTCCCTGGACTCGTTTGCTAATCTCCACCCGAGTGCAATGTCAACTGGGCCCCCGTTTAGCTAGTGCCGTCTCCAATATACATTGGAGGTAAGGCGGGAGGGGTGTGTGTGTGTGTGTGTGTGCGCGCACGCGCGTGTGTGTGTGTGTGTGTGTGGAGAGTAGGAGCACTGTGACCATTTGCTGCCGCCGGCAGGATGCAGCTGTCAGACTCCCCATCTGCTTTATGTAATCGTTTATTGCTGCGGAAATGTGTGCCAGTTGTTCGCGCTGCCTCGCTTTGAATCTCCTCACCTCGCATATTGTGTCAGTGGCATTCGGAAACAAGAGCAGTGTATCACTGGCGCGCTCCGAGTTGCTGTGTTTAAGTCATGCCCTGACACACATACACACACACACACACACACACACACACACACACACACACACACACATACACGCACATAAATAAAGACATCAGTACACCCATAAATACACCCGCCCACCTGCTTACTAGTAGCGATTAACACAGTGTTAGAGGTATTTTACCCAGAAATTGAGGTTTCTCAGAAAGTGCTTAGATTTTCTGCGATTACAACACGAGGCTCGGGTCCATCTGCTTCCTGTAGCGATCGCATCATTACTACACCCCCCCCCCCCCCCCCTCCCCTCCCAATCCTCCCTACAAGCTGGCGGTTTCTGCAGTTACATCACAATGACAAAGTGTCGCCAGAGAGTCAATGATAGAGCAGACGGAAGGTGTGTGTGTGTGTGTTTGTTTGTGTGTGTGTGTGTGTGTGTGTGTGTGAGTGTGAGTGTGAGTGTAAGTTTGTGCGTATGTAGACTGCATGTATCTCAGCATCTTCATCATCATCCCTATCACCTCCCATCACTCACACACACAACCACCACCACTGCATCACAAAGCAGGTCAATCAAGGAAACCTCTGCTGGGAATATTGAATGTCAAGGCTCTGTCTGCTGGCTATTAATAGCGTCGGGGGCCTGAAAGGCACCGTGGATTATGTACAGGAAGATTTGAATTATGCAACAGGCTGGCATTATGGAGCCTAAGCGCCCGCACAGCCACTGGCATCTCTTCCCCCAAATCCCATGAAAGCATCCTGGTGAATCGCAGAGCGCCTTCTTCCTCCCATCCATCTCCCTCTTTCTCCCTCTATTCCCTCTCTCTCTCTCTCTCTCTCTCTCTCTCTCTCTCTCTCGCTCTCTCTCTTCTTCTCTCATTGTCTTGGTATGAGAGGCACTCCTGAGAATCCAGTTTAGCCAGAGAGTGTTTGTTCAACCAGTCCTTTTGTCTGTTGTATATCGGCTATGAGAACTGATGCTCATATCTCTCCCTTGTGCCCTTCAATGGTCTGTGTTGAAGGGAGTGCAAAAACACCCTTATCTTCCTTTGATTAGAATAATTATTCTAATGTACTGTGTGACCCAAGCTCTTCCACGGGTCATTGGATTGGTTGAAGACTTAAAAAAATGATGAAGTCATTCCCCATGAAAATGACATTCAATACCTATTTTCCATAATGGCCTCAAACTGAAACTTAATGAAAATAGTTTTTTTTTAACAGGACACCTCTTTGCCTGCTTGGTTTGGAGTCAGATCTTTACTTTACTGCAATGCAGTAGACCATGAGATTATGAATTCCTCCTTCCCGAGGTATGGCACTACTTTTGGCAGCGGCCAAATAGGAAATGACTGGTCATTATCTGTATATATTTTATCTCTGAGGTTTGTTTTGCAAATGGCTCTCTGATACACTTGTTAGTATTTCAAGAGAAACTGGGTGGGGGGTGGCGGTGGTGTGGGTGAAGAAAAACAAAAAGCGGAAGAATGTTGTAATTTTCACTAGAGTTTACCGCTCATCTGCGTTATCGGCCCACTAATCAGAAGCAGACGTCTTCTCCGGGAAGTAAAAAAGAAAAACAACGTTCTTCCTAAGTGCTTTTACCATTTTTAAAGTGGTATTTTTAAACACCCACTGGTGCTATTTCAGGAACCCTTAGCGTGGTTACAAGACACTTTGTTTTAGCTCTGAAGTACAGAGGTGAAGAGGCCTTGTGGATTGCCTTTAATATTGTACCCTTTTAAAATGTCCTGTTTAGATCGTTAGATCGTCGTTTAATCTAGATGTAGAGAGACCTAAGAAACGGCTGAAACGGTGGAAACCTTTAAACGTGAACTTAAAACATACCTCTTTAATCTCGCCTATCATTCTCTGTAATGTTGATATCATCATGGTATGGATTTTCATACCTCTGAAAAATCAGTGTCAAATACAAGTGTTTGTAACCCCCAAGCACCCCCATTTTCTTCTGTGAAGCGAATTGTGTTACCTCCTGGTATGAAATTGTCAGGGATAAGACCCTCAACAGTTAGTTAGCAGGTTAAAAACACTACCCAGCATGTAAGTGAACTGGACGGTTTTCGAACGGGCCCCGACGGAGACAGACACCTTAAGTCTGTCTGACGTGCCATGCTGAAAACAAGTCCTTTTATTCAAACAATGTTTACACAGTATGACAGTCAAGACGCTGGGATGCACTTAGGATACCTTCAGCTCAGCTGAATTCTACTTCTGCTTAGCAACGAGTCATTTCACAACCCGCTCTCCCTTCTTATCTTATGTAAAACATATACGTGAGGTTTCTGGGTTAACATTCTTGACTCTGCTAATTGTCTTCCAAAGTCCAATCTACATGGAGAAGCAGGGCACACAGCATTTTGGAACAAACCTTAAAACAAAAGATATTCATGATAAAATATACTAATACTTTCTTTAACAGAAATGCGCCGTATAAATAAAGTTTGATTTTGATGATTTGATTTGATTTGATTTAGAGGGTAGATCACTGGGATGAGGCAAAAGAGGTGGTGGAAAGAAGATGAAGAAAACCTTAGAGTTCAGGAGTAGTTTACATTTCATTTACATTTAGCAGACGCTTTTATCCAAAGCGACTTACATATGTGCGACTTACAATGTATACACATTTTACATTTACACTGATGGCACACTGCACATCAGGAGCAATTAGGGGTTCAGTGTCTTGCTCAAGGACGCTTCGACAGGGAATCGAACTAGCAACCTTCTGATTACTAAACGACTTCTTTACCTTCTGTACCACTGTCGCCCCTATGTGTGCTATGTAGTTTTCATAATAACCCTACAAATAGAAGGGATTGCAAGAATGAAAGCAAATGATGGATGATAGATGCTGGACGAGTGTTTCAACAGTGCATAACCCCCCAAGGGTTGGCATTAGTTTATCTGAGGTAGCAATCACTGCTAGAATACACTCAAGCGCTCAAACAGCCACACACACACACACAGGCTAACCTGCACACATGTCTTATTCATTAAGTAGAATAAAACACATATATGTACACAGTAGTTTTCCTTTAACTGATGCACGATGCACACACATTGGAACATATATGTAACTTGTGCATACATCCATCGCGCGCACAAACACGCACGCACGCACGCACGCACGCACGCACGCACGCACACACACACACACACACACACACACACACACACACAGGACCAGGAGGCTGACACTGGGCTTCAGATGAATTATCCTCTCCCTCTTTCATCACAGGGCCTCTCAGCTGGCTGTCAGAGTCACCTATTTATACCTCCAAGAGCCAAGCATCGCCTAGACAGAGCTGTTCCTCAGGACTTTACCGTTAGTGTGCCCACCCACACCTTCACACACATACACACACACACACACACACACACACGCACACACACACACACGCACACACAGACACACACTCACACACACGCACGCATGCACACATAGCTGGATCTCTTTCTTAGTACCTTATCGTTAGTGTGCCCACCCACCCCACCCCTTCACACACACACACACACACACACACACACACACACACACACACACACACACACACACACACACACACACTTCACACACATTCCTACGCTCAATGGAAAAACCAACACAGTCCACCCATCACTCTGTTTATGCCTCCACGACACACAGCTCTTAACATCCAGCGCCAGTCCTGAGCTTAAGTGCACGTATGTAAATGTATATACTTGGGCAAAGCACTGTGTTGTTTTCTCTTTCTCTCTCTCTCTTTCTTTCTTTCTTTCTCTTTCTTTCTTTCTTTCTTTCTTTCTATCCCTCTCTCGCTCTTCCCTCAAGTGCCCGTATCCCTTTCCACCACTTTTGGGCCATGGGAGTTGGGAGAGATGGAGGGGTTGCGTAAGTGTTTTATTTAAAGAGCCGTTGCGTAACTGACAGAGCGAGATCAGACTGGTACTTTCCTCCAGTGCAGCGTGGCACCGCCACATCACTGATCTGGAGTTAGAATCGGCCCGCTGGATGCAAGCAGGAGTGGAGGCCGAGATGACCTGGGGCCAGTGGACGAAGAGTGCTGGAGTCTCACTTAACGGGGTCAGATCAGGGCAGCGCAACTTACAGTTTTTCTCGATTGATTACATTCAAAAACTGGAACTTATGGCACAATGACCACAACCTGTAACTCATGTGCCAACTCCCTAAACCAATTCTGCTAAACTATAAGCACAATTATGTGCTTTAGACACAAATTTCAATTGTTAACCGCACTTTCTTCAAAACACAACACACAATTATGTGCTTTAGACACAAATTTCAATTGTTAACCACACTTTCTTCAAAACACTAAACACCATCCTCTCTACTTTGCACACTTCATCAATGCCAAAACCTCCTTGTGTTCAGACAGAACACACTGCTATTCAATTGGCAAAACTTCCATTTCAAAGGCTGTTGTGCAATTTGAAATCAAAGCTTTAGCAATATGATGGCCACAGGTTAGCTCCTGGTTTGGAGAACAATTGATGGCAACATTGAAGTGAGAGGTGATCAGAAAGGCAGAGGAGTGAGAGTAAGAGGAGGAGGAGGAGGAGGAGGATGAAGAGGATGAAGAGAAAGAGCAAGAAGGAGAGCCATTATCTCTGATGAGATTCGGGCCACTGTGGTCAACCATATGGTCAACCATGGTTTGACCATCCAGGAGGCTGGCCAGAGGGTTCAACCAAATATAAGCCGCTTCTCAGTTGCATCCATTCTCTGGACATTCAGAAGAGGGAATAGGTAAGAAACACTACTATGACAGGAAAACACTAGTTTGAATGCCTTATCAGGAGCATAGTATTCTTGTATTTTCCATTGTACTGTATCTGTAAAATTACGTAAACAAATACAAAGTGCAACCATTGATGACCAAGACATATTCCTAAACATCAATACAGTGAGCCTAGCCACAGTGGACTGTGTTCTAAGGCGGAACACCTTGAGAATAAAGCAGGTGTACAGGGTGCCTTTTGTCAGAAACTCCGACAGTCAAACAGTTATGCTATGACTATGTGCAAGTAAGTCATATACATTTTCACAACTGATTGCGTCCTATCAGCACTGACACATTACTGTACTGTATTGTAATCCAATCCAATGTTACAGTTTTTCTCGATTGCTTACACACATGAAGCATGCCTCGTTTTCTCAAAACTCTAAACACAAATCCCTAAACCACTCACACAAAATGCAACAACATTCACAACACTGTGTAGGTGTATTTCTGATAGCACATTGTCAATATTGTCTTGAGCTAGAACAGGATGCAGTAGTTTTTTGTCCTTTTTTATTTTACATTTTCTTTCTTTTTTTTTTTACTGTACTGGCCTATATCCTATTGTTTGTTCTGTGCAAATCATTTACACATTCATTTGTGTTTGCTGTGATGTATAGGCTACAGCACTTTTGGAAAAAAATAAAGAAATATTTTAGTTGTTACTGTATATTTGTGTGTTGTTTTATATTTGCGTAAAAACATTATGCAGTTATATTTTACTACAGGAGTAAGCGTATAGTAACATAATGTTCCTGATAAGGCCTTCATACTGGTGTTTTCCCATTTCATAGTAGTGTTTTCCATTGAGCACATCAGTGTTCAATCGATGCTTAGAATGTCTACTCATATAATGGGCTGTGTTTTTCATTAGAAAACAAAGTACCCTTTTGAGGTGACATAACACTGTTTTGAAAGCAAAGTTGCCTTTTGCAGGATGTATAAAGGGTTTTGCATTTTGTGTGAGTGGTTTTGGGATTTGTGTTTAGTAACTGTAAAGCTCACCAATCCATGATCCACCACTGTAGCCTCGCAGTAGAAGCAGCATAGACCCCACTGTGGGAGCTGTCTGTCTGAATGAGCTGTCTGTGTGTATTTATAGTCCTGTCCCTCATAGTGTAGCACATACGAGGGATTAAATGCCCTGATGGCGACACAGTGACTGCACACTACTGCACATTAGCTATGTTCATGCATGAGGAAGCGCACCACTCATTTCACCTCGACTCACTAAAATGTCATGTATACTCTGTCATGCTGTAGGTGAATTCAATTCCAACCGCATTCCCTGTATCATATTAGTTTTCGGTTCAGGTGGAGTATATGTGTCTCTGTGTGTGTGTGTGTGTGTGTGTGTTGAAGGGGCGAGAGCAGTTATGTGTGAGTGTGTGTGTGTGTGTGTGTGTGTGTGTGTGTGTGTGTGTGTGTTGTGTGGAAGGGGCGAAAGCAGTTATGTGTGTGTGTGTGTGTGTGTGTGTGTGTGTGTGTGTGGAGCAGTTATGTGTGAGTGTGTGTGGGTATGCCTGTGTGGGTACCGCTGGCTTCTTGCCTACTATACACCTCCCTAGAGAAACTTTCTTGATTTCGTTTCCACGCTCATTTAACACTTCCCCTAATAAACTATCCAGCTAACACACACACACACACACACACACACACACACACACACACACTTAAAGCACAGTGGCCCTATCTTGCACCTCTGCTCCATTTAATTGTTTATTGACATGACGATTTGTAAACAGGAGTGCGTTTCCATTAAGTGTGATTGTCTAATTGTCCCTCCATCAACCACCACCACTCCTCATTAAACAGTACTGAGGCCAGAGAGCTTTTATCCACACTAATTACACACGTTTTTAATCTCAGCTGAGCTCCACTGAAGATTTGCCCCTGGTTTTGTTTTGTGTTGAAGCATCCGTCTTCTCATGTTGTTGTTCTTGTTGTTTTTTTTTTTGTAGTTGTTGTTGTTGATGTTGGGGTGGATGCAGAGGCAGATGGACACACGACAGTGATGGATTCAGTCATGACCAGGTCCTCATGCCCAATACCTCTTTTCTTCGCTTCCAACTGGCCCCTGAGTTAACTGGGCGGAGGTGACTCATAAATATAGTCAAGCCTCCATAAAAAGGTTGATAGATGATGAAACACACACACACACACACACACACACACACACACACACACACACACATATATATATATACAGAGAGAGAGGGGAAGAGAGGGAGAGGTATTGTCAGCATAATTAATATCGTTACTGACAGATGTGTGGTGAACACAGCTTTGACTTTTAAAAGTATGGTAACATTGCCTAACTATGGTCAAAGGCGAAATCTGTGTGTGTGTGTGTGTGTGTGTTTGTGTTAGTGTGTGTCTGTGCGTGCGTGTGTGTGTGTCTGTGCGTGCGTGCACGCATTACTTAACACATATGCATACATTCAGGTATTTTCCATGTTCAAAGCATCATGTGTTTTCATTCTACTCTGCTCCTTTGTTCTTTCCATCCACTCCTCTGATGGTCTAAAGAGCTGGCGGAGCCCCAGCGGCAAGTCCTATTACAAGTGCTCCTGTTTACAGGCACACACCCTCAGCAGGTCTGAGCAACAACCAGCGGGGCCTAATGAAAAACTTCACCTGCATCTGTGGGTGCTTAGAAGGGCCACGTGCTGCACAGCATGGTCACAACAGAGAGTGGGAGTGGAGGAGTGGGGAACAGGAGAAGGTTCTAGAAGCAGTAGAGAGGGATACAGAGGAGTAGCAGGAGGGGACGAGGAAAACGGTGAGCATATTATGATGGAGATGAAGCTCCAGTCTGTCAGACAGTCTGCCACAACACACAGCACACACACACACCACACACACACACACCACAGGGAGACACTCTTCCAGACATGCTCTAATAATCCTATCCAGTCCCCTGCCCGCAGTGCTCAGTTACAGTAGGCTGTTTGCGTGAAGTATGTTAAAAACATGAAGTTAACCTGACACACGTGCCCAAAGGCATCTGTAAACCAGGGTCTCTATAAACAACAATACACAAGATTCCAGAGATATTACAACTCTGAAGTTGGCCTGGTCATGTACTCTTGGTTGTACTAGTTAGGCTTGGTATTGAAGCTCTGCTGTACACAATAGTATTGTATGTGATGTTTATAACATTATATATAATATATATATATATAATTCCATAGAAGAGAGGAGAAAGAGAGAGAAAAAAGAGAGAGAGAGATGGGGGAGAGAGGGAGGAGAGAGAGAAGGGGAACGAGAATGGGGGCGGACAGTGGTACAGGAGGTAGAAGAAAGTCGTTTAGTAATCAAAGGTTGCTAGTTCGATTCGCCTGTCGAAGCGTCCTTGAGCAAGAGCACTGAACCCCTAATTGTCCTGATGTGCAGTGTGCCATCAGTGTAAAATGTAAAATGTGTATACATCCTTGTAAGTCGCTTTGGATAAAGCGTCTGCTAAATGACTAATGTAAATGAGAAGACAGAGGGGCAGAGAGAAAATATTAGGCTCACCATTGCAGAGATATGAGCATACCACAACCCTGGCAGACAACACACACACACCCTCCTCATTTTCACTTCTATAACAAATATATAATTGTTATAAACATCACATACAATCACTTTTTGTGTACAGCAGAGCTTCAACACCAAACTATATATACATAAATAGAACCACCAGAAGCTCCAAGTCAAAGAGTGTTTGACTGACACCCAGGAGGCCCAAAGGTGACAGGTTGAGCAGAGCATATACATGGACTGGAGAGGTTTTGTTTTGCCGATCTCAAATCACCGAGGGCTGCAGGTCTTGCGTAATGTCACTTTAATCGAATTTGAGCTATTCGATGATTGACAGTTTGGTTTGCCTGACATGGAGACACAAGCAGTGGTACAGCGGAAGCAGTTTTGCTTTTATTACGTCAAAGAAGCTGTTACACTGTAATGAATCCATGCCCATCCATGATGTCCATCAATATTCCCGACTGTTCCTTTCATTCCCGGACATGTACTGCTTACTTGCTTACTTACCTGCATAGTATGGACTTCTGAGGGGTCACCTGTGCGTACTGTTTACTTGCTTACTTACCTGCAAGAGTATGGACTTCTGAGCGGTCACCTTGTGCGTACTGTTTACTTGCTTACTTACCTGCAGAGTATGGACTTCTGAGCGGTCACCTGTGCGTACTGTTTACTTGCTTACTTACCTGCAGAGTATGGACTTCTGAGCGGTCATCATCGTGCTCATAATTAATCTCCGTGGTGATGAGTGTCTTAGCACCGTGTGAAAGGGTTAAACATTTCCACTGGGGATAAGGGGGACGCAGCGGAGGTTTATTTTGGGACTGTTTGCTAAGGAATGCCTGTATATTTGAAAAATGGAAATTCGGCGGGAAAGAGGGAGGGGGATGAAGCAGTAGGGAGAGGGA
>NW_024880019.1:42500-43959 GCF_900700415.2 Clupea harengus
CACACCATAGGAAGAATTGACGAATCCCCCCCCCCCCGCCCCCCGCCCCAAAAAATACAAAATAAAAACACCCCACAAACACACCCTCCCCCGCAACCTTGGTCACTGGTCTCCTCTGGTTGAGAGTTGTTAGAAGAGGCCCTCTCTCTACTTTTCATCTGGCACACAGTAGATCATCCTCACTTTTTTTTGTTTTTGTTGATTTGCTTTGTTTCTTTGTCAGAAAGCCAGAATCCACTCTCTCTCTCTCTCAAACTCTACTCTCTACCACTACCACTCTCGCACCTACCTTCTATCTACTCTGGGTCCTTATCTTTCCATCCGTCTCTCACACCTAATACACTTATGGGTGTCTACATTTCACATCACAAGTCGTCATTCGGTTCTTATGGACAACAGCGAATTGGGGTGAGCAAGAGGGGAGAGAGTAACAAATCTGACATGTAGGTGTCAGAACTGTTTTGATTTGACACACAATTGGAAGGGATATGACTCCATCAACATGACACACACAGCATTCATACTGAACCAGAACTACAACCTTTTGCAAGAGCGAGTCAGCTGTGTATGCATTAGTGTTGCTTTCTCGCTGTCCTGTTCTGACAGAGATTGTAATGCCTCATGGTCGCCAGTGGGTGGCAGCATGGACGTGGTCTGATCCAGCTTCATACCTAATTGGCTCCTTGTCTTTGGTGCACTCTTGTTGTCGGATGCCTATTGGTCCACTATAACAGACATATTTCTCCATCAGAACCACACCATGTAGCACTTTAGATGGCCATGACTTGCTTGGTGATGATGGACTGAGTATGTTACATATGACTGTCTTAAGGGCTCCATGTTTCCTTTCTTGAAGGGCATGGTGGCTACTGTGCTAGCCAAGAATGAGCACTGCATGTGGCAAAATTCACGTTAGCAAGTCAACTGAATGTTAAAGAACATAATCATGAATTATGTCATAGAAGCCCCAAGAAGGTTTGTGAAGGTGAACATCCATTGCAATACTGTTTTGTTTCGCCTGTACAGGCCAGCATAATAAGATGACTTAAAGCTAACTGATTCCATTCGATGGGGAAAGAGTGTTGTGTAACGCATGGTGCATTGTTTGCTTCAGTTGTTGTACATCTCTCCATCCGTGTGTGCCTCAGTAGAGTGCAAGAAAAAGACAAAAAAAAAATCTTATTTTGTAAAAACAATAAAAAAGGAGCTAAGTCATAAGACAAACAGACCTAACGCATGTCCAATAAAAAGATTTAACATACATTAAGCCTGTATCATTATTTTAGTGAGCGGATACAAAATCCTCTAAGTGCTATTACAGTCTTTGAGAAAGAGGGTCTGCAGAATAACTCAAACAGCTTTGTCCTTCATTCAGTGTCTTTTTGGTGTGCCTGGGCTCATATTTTATTTCAGAACATAAAATCCATAACTGTTTAAAGGTGTGGTTCTGGATTAAATA
>NW_024880020.1:0-43892 GCF_900700415.2 Clupea harengus
GAACCGAGGTACTGTATCCCTAGCCGTGGAACAGTCACCAAAATAATTGTAAAATTGTATAACAGAGTGTGCCTCATTTTATTTAACGTTAACAGAAACATTGCTAGTGTGGGCTAGTCGCTACTGTACTGACTGTATATTGCATGCATAAAATAGACTAGATAGGCTACAACAGCTTCATACACTGGTTTGATTATTTGCCATTTCATGCCAAGGAAAAGTTCCTACAACCCCAGTATACTGTAAAACTTCAATTAATGTTAATGATATTTGTTTCAATCACTGAATGAAGCCTGCGATATTTGGGACAAGAATCGCGACCTTAAATTGCTTGCACAAAACTCTTGAGCAATTTTGACAGCCCTAAGCCCTACCCTGGCAGACTGCCCCCAGCATCTTCATGGTGTCAACAGTTGTGAATGTGCTTGAGCACCCAGTAACTACCCAGTCAAGCTGCAGATACCTACATACTTCTTATTCTTTGCACACTTACAAAATGAGCCTTCTTTATCCCTAAAGACAGATGTGCAGCCTTACCTTGACAGACTACCCCAGCATCTTCATGGTGGCCACAGTTATGGATGCCATGGCCAATATGTCTGCACTGAGAGAGAGACGACTCATGGCCAGTGCAGCAGACATCATCCAGCCAGATCTGTCCACTGCCCGGTCCAAAATGAGCACTGGAAGGAGCACTCAGGGCTGGTCCACAGCCAATCTGTCTGCAAACCACTTCAGCATTAGGCATGTTCCAGTGGTCATCGCACACAGTGCCCCAGGTGCCACGGACCTGTACCTCCACTCTCCCAGAGCAGGAGCTGTCGCCCCCAACTAGTCGAATATCCGCTACAGTAAAAATTTGAAGAAATAAAGTGAGGGGGGAGGACACAAAGAAGGCATTACATGACCATATTTTTTTGTCAGGCAGAGCAATCAACACTGTTTGCTTCAGGTTGTCTGAGATGTCCCAATGGAGCAGTATCAGACTCATATTCTGACTAGAATTATGAGTATGACAACATCAGGCTAGGGGCTTTTAGCACCACTTCCACTTTGACTTGTGATTCATGTAAGCCAAATCTGTCAATGATGTGACCACAATATGATATCTCACTCTTGAAAAACTCGCATTTTTCTCTCTTCGCCCTTAGGCCATAGTCACTTAGTCTTTTGAGCACTATGCTGAAGTTTTGGAGATGATCTTCATCATTCTTTCCTGTGATCAAGATGTCATCGAGATAACACTGTGTTCTTGGTATATCCTGAAGTACTTGCTCCATCGCTCTTTGCCAGATGGCTGGAGCTGATGCGACGCCAAATACAAGCCTATTCTACTGGTCCAGTCCCATATGCGTGTTGATGGTTAGCAACTTCCTACTCGATTCCTCCACTTCCATCTGAAGGTAGGCCTGAGACAGGTCAATTTTCGAAAACGTCTCCCCTTCAGCTAGTGATGAGAAGATGTCTTTGATTCGTGGTAGAGGATACTGTACAGTACGCAGCACCGGATTAATGGTCACCTTGAAATCGCCACATATGCGAACACCTCCACTTTTCCCTTTTTTAATCACGGGAACAATAGGTGTAGCCCAGTCGCTCCAGTCAACCTTGGAGAGAATGTTAGATTCCTCTAGGCTCAGAAGTTCTGCATCAATTTTCGGACGCAGTGCATATGGCACTGGACGTGCCTTGTGAAATCTCAGTGTCGCATTGTCATCCAATTCAATCTTTGCTTTAATGTGTTTCATCTTGCCAATGCCTTTCTCGAACACTTTTGCATGCTCTTCTAAGAGCTGAGACAGTCTTTGTTTAGAGCTACAGTTGTGGCTCTTGAGGCTTGGAGATATGTTGAGGGCTTTAATTGCATGCCAATCAAGCTGGATTTTTCTTAACCACTCTCGCCCAAAAAGAGCTGGTCCTCCATTTTTCAACACATAGAGCTCCAACTTGTGTGTTTTGTCACCATAAGTCACATCCACTTTAAATTTTCCTTTAGGAGACACTCTCTCACCAGTGTATGTTTTTAACATCACTGGGGTCTTTTCTAGCTGTAGCTTGGAAAACAGTCTTTTGTAGTCAGCTTCAGAGATTACAGACAAAGCTGAACCTGTGTACTCTGTTGTTATCCATATCATTTTCCTATCTGTTTCTGTGATGTTGTGCAGTTCTTAGCATGACAGGTCATCTTCATCACTATCTGTATTATCAGATTTTTCATATTCTGTCACTTTGTGCATGTGTTTTGCTTTTTGCCTGAAACTTTAGTTTTTGTCAGTTTTTTTCTTTTTGGCTGTGCTTTTTGTCTGATTTACACACTCTTTCTATGTAACCTTGTTTTTGGCATTTTCTGCAGGTCTTGTCTTTGAACCATCAGTCATTTGCGTCATGAGAGGATTTTCCACATCTGTAACAATTCTGCTCTTTTGTGTTATTTATGGACATTTTATGCATTTCATTTTCAACGCTTTTCTTTTGTAATTCTGATGCATCCTTAGCTACTGTTTCCATTGCAATAGCCAGTGCTTTTTCTAAGTCCAAGTCCTTTTCTGACAGTAGCCTCTTTTGTGTGCTTGAGCAATGCATGCCACATACTAGTCTGTCCCTTAATGCATCAGAAAGTCCATCTTTGAAATCGCAATTTTGTGAAAGTTTGCGCAGTTCGGCCATGTAGTCAGAAATGCTCTCATCCTTTTCTTGATTTCTTTTATGGAATCTAAATCTTTCAGCTATCACTAGAGGTTTAGGCTTTAGATGGTTTTGCTAAATCTTCTGAATATCATCGAATGTCTTGCTGGACGGTTTGGCTGGGCTAACTAGGTTGCGAAGGAGATTGTACGTTGTACGTTAGATGCAATTAGACTGAGGAGAACGGAAACTTTCTTCTCTTCCTCCACATCATTGGCATCACAATACAATTCCACTCTTTCCATGTACGCTTCCCAGTCTTCATTAGCACTATCGAACTCGTCTACCTTTCCAACGTAAGCCATCTTCAGTCTGATATTTACCGTTTAAGTGTGGTTATGCGTCGTTTACTGTGAGCTATTCACGTTTACTCACGCATCCTTCATTAGCCTTGCTACTCCTCTAGTGCTGTTGTTTGTTTTCACTCGCCTTCCCTCCAGTGGACTTCTCATTCCATGTACTTTTAAGCTCCATTTGCTTGTTAGGTTCGTAGATTTCTCGTCACCAATTGGTCGTGTCTATGCGACTACTTATTAATAAAATAATCAGGCTCTCTCGGAGGTTAAAGTCACACGTGAAACATCACTTAGTTTACTTAAGGTTCTGCACTCCATGTATACATGCGCATGGCGAAAAACCAATAGGAGAACACTGCATAGGGGAGTGCTTACACTTAAAGAAATAGATCCTTTTTAAACACTGCAGATACCTACATACTTCTTATTCTTAGCACACACTTACAAAATGAGACTTCTTTATCCCTAAAGACAGATGTGCAGCCTTACCTTGACAGACTACCCCAGCATCTTCATGGTGGCCACAGTTATGGATGCCATGGCCAATATGTGTGCACTGAGAGAGAGACGACTCATGGCCAGTGCAGCTGACATCATCCAGCCAGATCTGTCCACTGCCCGGTCCAAAATGAGCACTGGAAGGAGCACTCAGGGCTGGTCCACAGCCAATCTGTCTGCAAACCACTTCAGCATTAGGCATGTTCCAGATGTCATCGCACACAGTGCCCCAGGTGCCACGGACCTGTACCTCCACTCTCCCAGAGCAGGAGCTGCCGCCCCCAACTAGTCGTATATCCGTTATGTTCGGTCCTGTAAAAATGTTAAGAGATAAAGTGAGGGGGGGGGGGGGGGGGACGACGACACAAAGAAGGCATTACATGACCATATTTTTTTGTCAGGCAGAGCAATCAACACTGTTTGCTTCAGGTTGTCTGAGATGTCCCAATGGAGCAGTATCAGACTCATATTCTGACTAGAATTATGAGTATGACAACATCAGGCTAGGGGCTTTTAGCACCACTTCCACTTTGACTTGTGATTTATGTAAGCCAAATCTGTCAATGATGTGACCACAATATGATATCTCACTCTTGAAAAACTCGCATTTTTCTCTCTTCGCCCTTAGGCCATAGTCACTTAGTCTTTTGAGCACTATGCTGAAGTTTTGGAGATGATCTTGATCATTCTTTCCTGTGATCAAGATGTCATCGAGATAACACTGTGTTCTTGGTATATCCTGAAGTACTTGCTCCATCGCTCTTTGCCAGATGGCTGGAGCTGATGCGACGCCAAATACAAGCCTATTATACTGGTCCAGTCCCATATGCGTGTTGATGGTTAGCAACTTCCTACTCGATTCCTCCACTTCCATCTGAAGGTAGGCCTGAGACAGGTCAATTTTCGAAAACGTCTCCCCTTCAGCTAGTGATGAGAAGATGTCTTTGATTCGTGGTAGAGGATACTGTACAGTACGCAGCACCGGATTAAGGGTCACCTTGAAATCGCCACATATGCGAACACCTCCACTTTTCCCTTTTTTAATCACGGGAACAATGGGTGTAGCCCAGTCGCTCCAGTCAACCTTGGAGAGAATGTTAGATTCCTCTAGGCTCAGAAGTTCTGCATCAATTTTCGGACGCAGTGCATATGGCACTGGACGTGCCTTGTGAAATCTCAGTGTCGCATTGTCATCCGATTCAATCTTTGCTTTAATGTGTTTCATCTTGCCAATGCCTTTCTCGAACACTTTTGCATGCTCTTCTAAGAGCTGAGACAGTCTTTGTTTAGAGCTACACTTGTGGCTCTTGAGGCTTGGAGATATGTTGAGGGCTTTAATTGCATGCCAATCAAGCTGGATTTTTCTTAACCACTCTCGCCCAAAAAGAGCTGGTCCTCCATTTTTCAACACATAGAGCTCCAACTTGTGTGTTTTGTCACCATAAGTCACATCCACTTTAAGTTTTCCTTTAGGAGACACTCTCTCACCAGTGTATGTTTTTAACATCACTGGGGTCTTTTCTAGCTGTAGCTTGGAAAACAGTCTTTTGTAGTCAGCTTCAGAGATTACGGACAAAGCTGAACCTGTGTACTCTGTTGTTATCCATATCATTTTCCTATCTGTTTCTGTGATGTTGTGCAGTTCTTAGCATGACAGGTCATCTTCATCACTATCTGTATTATCAGATTTTTCATATTCTGTCACTTTGTGCATGTGTTTTGCTTTTTGCCTGAAACTTTTGTTTTTGTCAGTTTTTTTTCTTTTTGGCTGTGCTTTTTGTCTGATTTACACACTATTTCTATGTAACCTTGTTTTTGGCATTTTCTGCAGGTCTTGTCTTTGAACCAACAGTCATTTGCGTCATGAGAGGATTTTCCACATCTGTAACAATTCTGCTCTTTTGTGTTATTTATGGACATTTTATGCATTTCATTTTCAACGCTTTTCTTTTGTAATTCTGATGCATCCTTAGCTACTGTTTCCATTGCAATAGCCAGTGCTTTTTCTAAGTCCAAGTCCTTTTCTGACAGTAGCCTCTTTTGTGTGCTTGAGCAATGCATGCCACATACTAGTCTGTCCCTTAATGCATCAGAAAGTCCATCTTTGAAATCGCAATTTTGTGAAAGTTTGCGCAGTTCGGCCATGTAGTCAGAAATGCTTTCATCCTTTTCTTGATTTCTTTTATGGAATCTAAATCTTTCAGCCATCACTAGAGGTTTAGGCTTTAGATGGTTTTGCTAAATCTTCTGAATATCATCGAATGTCTTGCTGGACGGTTTGGCTGGGCTAACTAGGTTGCGAAGGAGATTGTACGTTGTACGTTAGTTGCAATTAGACTGAGGAGAACGGAAACTTTCTTCTCTTCCTCCACATCATTGGCATCACAATACAATTCCACTCTTTCCATGTACGCTTCCCAGTCTTCATTAGCACTATCGAACTCGTCTACCTTTCCAACGTAAGCCATCTTCAGTCTGATATTTACCGTTTAAGTGTACTTATGCGTGGTTTACTGTGAGCTATTCACGTTTACTCACGCATCCTTCATTAGCCTTGCTACTCCTCTAGTGCTGTTGTTTGTTTTCACTCGCCTTCCCTCCAGTGGACTTCTCATTCCATGTACTTTTAAGCTCCATTTGCTTGTTAGGTTCGTAGATTTCTCGTCACCAATTGGTCGTGTCTATGCGACTACTTATTAATAAAATAATCAGGCTCTCTCGGAGGTTAAAGTCACACGTGAAACATCACTTAGTTTACTTAAGGTTCTGCACTCCATGTATACATGCGCATGGCGAAAAACCAATAGGAGAACACTGCATAGGGGAGTGCTTACACTTAAAGAAATAGATCCTTATTAAACACTGCAGATACCTACATACTTCTTATTCTTTGCACACTTACAAAAGGAGCCTTCTTTATCCCTAAAGACAGATGTGCAGCCTTACCTTGACAGACTACCCCAGCATCTTCATTGTGGCCACAGTTATGGATGCCATGGCCAATATGTCTGCACTGAGAGAGAGACGACTCATGGCCAGTGCAGCTGACATCATCCAGCCAGATCTGTCCACTGCCCTGTCCAAAATGAGCACTGGAATGAGCTGTCAGGGCTGGTCCACAGCCAATCTGTCTGCAAACCACTTCAGCATTAGGCATGTTCCAGATGTCATCGCACACAGTGCCCCAGGTGCCACGGACCTGTACCTCCACTCTCCCAGAGCAGGAGCTGCCGCCCCCAACTAGTCGTATATCCGTTATGTTCGGTCCTGTAAAAATGTTAAGAGATAAAGTGAGGGGGGGGGGGGGGGGACGACGACACAAAGAAGGTATTACATGACCATATTTTTTTGTCAGGCAGAGCAATCAACACTGTTTGCTTCAGGTTGTCTGAGATGTCCCAATGGAGCAGTATCAGACTCATATTCTGACTAGAATTATGAGTATGACAACATCAGGCTAGGGGCTTTTAGCACCACTTCCACTTTGACTTGTGATTTATGTAAGCCAAATCTGTCAATGATGTGACCACAATATGATATCTCACTCTTGAAAAACTCGCATTTTTCTCTCTTCGCCCTTAGGCCATAGTCACTTAGTCTTTTGAGCACTATGCTGAAGTTTTGGAGATGATCTTGATCATTCTTTCCTGTGATCAAGATGTCATCGAGATAACACTGTGTTCTTGGTATATCCTGAAGTACTTGCTCCATCGCTCTTTGCCAGATGGCTGGAGCTGATGCGACGCCAAATACAAGCCTATTATACTGGTCCAGTCCCATATGCGTGTTGATGGTTAGCAACTTCCTACTCGATTCCTCCACTTCCATCTGAAGGTAGGCCTGAGACAGGTCAATTTTCGAAAACGTCTCCCCTTCAGCTAGTGATGAGAAGATGTCTTTGATTCGTGGTAGAGGATACTGTACAGTACGCAGCACCGGATTAAGGGTCACCTTGAAATCGCCACATATGCGAACACCTCCACTTTTCCCTTTTTTAATCACGGGAACAATGGGTGTAGCCCAGTCGCTCCAGTCAACCTTGGAGAGAATGTTAGATTCCTCTAGGCTCAGAAGTTCTGCATCAATTTTCGGACGCAGTGCATATGGCACTGGACGTGCCTTGTGAAATCTCAGTGTCGCATTGTCATCCGATTCAATCTTTGCTTTAATGTGTTTCATCTTGCCAATGCCTTTTCTCGAACACTTTTGCATGCTCTTCTAAGAGCTGAGACAGTCTTTGTTTAGAGCTACACTTGTGGCTCTTGAGGCTTGGAGATATGTTGAGGGCTTTAATTGCATGCCAATCAAGCTGGATTTTTCTTAACCACTCTCGCCCAAAAAGAGCTGGTCCTCCATTTTTCAACACATAGAGCTCCAACTTGTGTGTTTTGTCACCATAAGTCACATCCACTTTAAGTTTTCCTTTAGGAGACACTCTCTCACCAGTGTATGTTTTTAACATCACTGGGGTCTTTTCTAGCTGTAGCTTGGAAAACAGTCTTTTGTAGTCAGCTTCAGAGATTACGGACAAAGCTGAACCTGTGTACTCTGTTGTTATCCATATCATTTTCCTATCTGTTTCTGTGATGTTGTGCAGTTCTTAGCATGACAGGTCATCTTCATCACTATCTGTATTATCAGATTTTTCATATTCTGTCACTTTGTGCATGTGTTTTGCTTTTTGCCTGAAACTTTTGTTTTTGTCAGTTTTTTTTCTTTTTGGCTGTGCTTTTTGTCTGATTTACACACTATTTCTATGTAACCTTGTTTTTGGCATTTTCTGCAGGTCTTGTCTTTGAACCAACAGTCATTTGCGTCATGAGAGGATTTTCCACATCTGTAACAATTCTGCTCTTTTGTGTTATTTATGGACATTTTATGCATTTCATTTTCAACGCTTTTCTTTGTAATTCTGATGCATCCTTAGCTACTGTTTCCATTGCAATAGCCAGTGCTTTTTCTAAGTCCAAGTCCTTTTCTGACAGTAGCCTCTTTTGTGTGCTTGAGCAATGCATGCCACATACTAGTCTGTCCCTTAATGCATCAGAAAGTCCATCTTTGAAATCGCAATTTTGTGAAAGTTTGCGCAGTTCGGCCATGTAGTCAGAAATGCTTTCATCCTTTTCTTGATTTCTTTTATGGAATCTAAATCTTTCAGCCATCACTAGAGGTTTAGGCTTTAGATGGTTTTGCTAAATCTTCTGAATATCATCGAATGTCTTGCTGGACGGTTTGGCTGGGCTAACTAGGTTGCGAAGGAGATTGTACGTTGTACGTTAGTTGCAATTAGACTGAGGAGAACGGAAACTTTCTTCTCTTCCTCCACATCATTGGCATCACAATACAATTCCACTCTTTCCATGTACGCTTCCCAGTCTTCATTAGCACTATCGAACTCGTCTACCTTTCCAACGTAAGCCATCTTCAGTCTGATATTTACCGTTTAAGTGTACTTATGCGTGGTTTACTGTGAGCTATTCACGTTTACTCACGCATCCTTCATTAGCCTTGCTACTCCTCTAGTGCTGTTGTTTGTTTTCACTCGCCTTCCCTCCAGTGGACTTCTCATTCCATGTACTTTTAAGCTCCATTTGCTTGTTAGGTTCGTAGATTTCTCGTCACCAATTGGTCGTGTCTATGCGACTACTTATTAATAAAATAATCAGGCTCTCTCGGAGGTTAAAGTCACACGTGAAACATCACTTAGTTTACTTAAGGTTCTGCACTCCATGTATACATGCGCATGGCGAAAAACCAATAGGAGAACACTGCATAGGGGAGTGCTTACACTTAAAGAAATAGATCCTTATTAAACACTGCAGATACCTACATACTTCTTATTCTTTGCACACTTACAAAAGGAGCCTTCTTTATCCCTAAAGACAGATGTGCAGCCTTACCTTGACAGACTACCCCAGCATCTTCATTGTGGCCACAGTTATGGATGCCATGGCCAATATGTCTGCACTGAGAGAGAGACGACTCATGGCCAGTGCAGCTGACATCATCCAGCCAGATCTGTCCACTGCCCTGTCCAAAATGAGCACTGGAATGAGCTGTCAGGGCTGGTCCACAGCCAATCTGTCTGCAAACCACTTCAGCATTAGGCATGTTCCAGATGTCATCGCACACAGTGCCCCAGGTGCCACGGACCTGTACCTCCACTCTCCCAGAGCAGGAGCTGCCGCCCCCAACTAGTCGTATATCCGTTATGTTCGGTCCTGTAAAAATGTTAAGAGATAAAGTGAGAGGGGGGGGGGGGGGGACGACGACAAAAAGAAGGTATTACATGACCATTTTTTTTGTCAGGCAGAGCAATCAACACTGTTTGCTTCAGGTTGTCTGAGATGTCCCAATGGAGCAGTATCAGACTCATATTCTGACTAGAATTATGAGTATGACAACATCAGGCTAGGGGCTTTTAGCACCACTTCCACTTTGACTTGTGATTTATGTAAGCCAAATCTGTCAATGATGTGACCACAATATGATATCTCACTCTTGAAAAACTCGCATTTTTCTCTCTTCGCCCTTAGGCCATAGTCACTTAGTCTTTTGAGCACTATGCTGAAGTTTTGGAGATGATCTTGATCATTCTTTCCTGTGATCAAGATGTCATCGAGATAACACTGTGTTCTTGGTATATCCTGAAGTACTTGCTCCATCGCTCTTTGCCAGATGGCTGGAGCTGATGCGACGCCAAATACAAGCCTATTATACTGGTCCAGTCCCATATGCGTGTTGATGGTTAGCAACTTCCTACTCGATTCCTCCACTTCCATCTGAAGGTAGGCCTGAGACAGGTCAATTTTCGAAAACGTCTCCCCTTCAGCTAGTGATGAGAAGATGTCTTTGATTCGTGGTAGAGGATACTGTACAGTACGCAGCACCGGATTAAGGGTCACCTTGAAATCGCCACATATGCGAACACCTCCACTTTTCCCTTTTTTAATCACGGGAACAATGGGTGTAGCCCAGTCGCTCCAGTCAACCTTGGAGAGAATGTTAGATTCCTCTAGGCTCAGAAGTTCTGCATCAATTTTCGGACGCAGTGCATATGGCACTGGACGTGCCTTGTGAAATCTCAGTGTCGCATTGTCATCCGATTCAATCTTTGCTTTAATGTGTTTCATCTTGCCAATGCCTTTCTCGAACACTTTTGCATGCTCTTCTAAGAGCTGAGACAGTCTTTGTTTAGAGCTACACTTGTGGCTCTTGAGGCTTGGAGATATGTTGAGGGCTTTAATTGCATGCCAATCAAGCTGGATTTTTCTTAACCACTCTCGCCCAAAAAGAGCTGGTCCTCCATTTTTCAACACATAGAGCTCCAACTTGTGTGTTTTGTCACCATAAGTCACATCCACTTTAAGTTTTCCTTTAGGAGACACTCTCTCACCAGTGTATGTTTTTAACATCACTGGGGTCTTTTCTAGCTGTAGCTTGGAAAACAGTCTTTTGTAGTCAGCTTCAGAGATTACGGACAAAGCTGAACCTGTGTACTCTGTTGTTATCCATATCATTTTCCTATCTGTTTCTGTGATGTTGTGCAGTTCTTAGCATGACAGGTCATCTTCATCACTATCTGTATTATCAGATTTTTCATATTCTGTCACTTTGTGCATGTGTTTTGCTTTTTGCCTGAAACTTTTGTTTTTGTCAGTTTTTTTTCTTTTTGGCTGTGCTTTTTGTCTGATTTACACACTCTTTCTATGTAACCTTGTTTTTGGCATTTTCTGCAGGTCTTGTCTTTGAACCAACAGTCATTTGCGTCATGAGAGGATTTTCCACATCTGTAACAATTCTGCTCTTTTGTGTTATTTATGGACATTTTATGCATTTCATTTTCAACGCTTTTCTTTTGTAATTCTGATGCATCCTTAGCTACTGTTTCCATTGCAATAGCCAGTGCTTTTTCTAAGTCCAAGTCCTTTTCTGACAGTAGCCTCTTTTGTGTGCTTGAGCAATGCATGCCACATACTAGTCTGTCCCTTAATGCATCAGAAAGTCCATCTTTGAAATCGCAATTTTGTGAAAGTTTGCGCAGTTCGGCCATGTAGTCAGAAATGCTTTCATCCTTTTCTTGATTTCTTTTATGGAATCTAAATCTTTCAGCCATCACTAGAGGTTTAGGCTTTAGATGGTTTTGCTAAATCTTCTGAATATCATCGAATGTCTTGCTGGACGGTTTGGCTGGGCTAACTAGGTTGCGAAGGAGATTGTACGTTGTACGTTAGTTGCAATTAGACTGAGGAGAACGGAAACTTTCTTCTCTTCCTCCACATCATTGGCATCACAATACAATTCCACTCTTTCCATGTACGCTTCCCAGTCTTCATTAGCACTATCGAACTCGTCTACCTTTCCAACGTAAGCCATCTTCAGTCTGATATTTACCGTTTAAGTGTACTTATGCGTGGTTTACTGTGAGCTATTCACGTTTACTCACGCATCCTTCATTAGCCTTGCTACTCCTCTAGTGCTGTTGTTTGTTTTCACTCGCCTTCCCTCCAGTGGACTTCTCATTCCATGTACTTTTAAGCTCCATTTGCTTGTTAGGTTCGTAGATTTCTCGTCACCAATTGGTCGTGTCTATGCGACTACTTATTAATAAAATAATCAGGCTCTCTCGGAGGTTAAAGTCACACGTGAAACATCACTTAGTTTACTTAAGGTTCTGCACTCCATGTATACATGCGCATGGCGAAAAACCAATAGGAGAACACTGCATAGGGGAGTGCTTACACTTAAAGAAATAGATCCTTATTAAACACTGCAGATACCTACATACTTCTTATTCTTTGCACACTTACAAAAGGAGCCTTCTTTATCCCTAAAGACAGATGTGCAGCCTTACCTTGACAGACTACCCCAGCATCTTCATTGTGGCCACAGTTATGGATGCCATGGCCAATATGTCTGCACTGAGAGAGAGACGACTCATGGCCAGTGCAGCTGACATCATCCAGCCAGATCTGTCCACTGCCCTGTCCAAAATGAGCACTGGAATGAGCTGTCAGGGCTGGTCCACAGCCAATCTGTCTGCAAACCACTTCAGCATTAGGCATGTTCCAGATGTCATCGCACACAGTGCCCCAGGTGCCACGGACCTGTACCTCCACTCTCCCAGAGCAGGAGCTGCCGCCCCCAACTAGTCGTATATCCGTTATGTTCGGTCCTGTAAAAATGTTAAGAGATAAAGTGAGGGGGGGGGGGGGGGGGGACGACAACACAAAGAAGGCATTACATGACCATATTTTTTTGTCAGGCAGAGCAATCAACACTGTTTGCTTCAGGTTGTCTGAGATGTCCCAATGGAGCAGTATCAGACTCATATTCTGACTAGAATTATGAGTATGACAACATCAGGCTAGGGGCTTTTAGCACCACTTCCACTTTGACTTGTGATTTATGTAAGCCAAATCTGTCAATGATGTGACCACAATATGATATCTCACTCTTGAAAAACTCGCATTTTTCTCTCTTCGCCCTTAGGCCATAGTCACTTAGTCTTTTGAGCACTATGCTGAAGTTTTGGAGATGATCTTCATCATTCTTTCCTGTGATCAAGATGTCATCGAGATAACACTGTGTTCTTGGTATATCCTGAAGTACTTGCTCCATCGCTCTTTGCCAGATGGCTGGAGCTGATGCGACGCCAAATACAAGCCTATTATACTGGTCCAGTCCCATATGCGTGTTGATGGTTAGCAACTTCCTACTCGATTCCTCTACTTCCATCTGAAGGTAGGCCTGAGACAGGTCAATTTTCGAAAACGTCTCCCCTTCAGCTAGTGATGAGAAGATGTCTTTGATTCGTGGTAGAGGATACTGTACAGTACGCAGCACCGGATTAATGGTCACCTTGAAATCGCCACATATGCGAACACCTCCACTTTTCCCTTTTTTAATCACGGGAACAATGGGTGTAGCCCAGTCGCTCCAGTCAACCTTGGAGAGAATGTTAGATTCCTCTAGGCTCAGAAGTTCTGCATCAATTTTCGGACGCAGTGCATATGGCACTGGACGTGCCTTGTGAAATCTCAGTGTCGCATTGTCATCCAATTCAATCTTTGCTTTAATGTGTTTCATCTTGCCAATGCCTTTCTCGAACACTTTTGCATGCTCTTCTAAGAGCTGAGACAGTCTTTGTTTAGAGCTACACTTGTAGCTCTTGAGGCTTGGAGATATGTTGAGGGCTTTAATTGCATGCCAATCAAGCTGGATTTTTCTTAACCACTCTCGCCCAAAAAGAGCTGGTCCTCCATTTTTCAACACATAGAGCTCCAACTTGTGTGTTTTGTCACCATAAGTCACATCCACTTTAAGTTTTCCTTTAGGAGACACTCTCTCACCAGTGTATGTTTTTAACATCACTGGGGTCTTTTCTAGCTGTAGCTTGGAAAACAGTCTTTTGTAGTCAGCTTCAGAGATTACGGACAAAGCTGAACCTGTGTACTCTGTTGTTATCCATATAATTTTCCTATCTGTTTCTGTGATGTTGTGCAGTTCTTAGCATGACAGGTCATCTTCATCACTATCTGTATTATCAGATTTTTCATATTCTGTCACTTTGTGCATGTGTTTTGCTTTTTGCCTGAAACTTTTGTTTTTGTCAGTTTTTTTTTCTTTTTGGCTGTGCTTTTTGTCTGATTTACACACTCTTTCTATGTAACCTTGTTTTTGGCATTTTCTGCAGGTCTTGTCTTTGAACCAACAGTCATTTGCGTCATGAGAGGATTTTCCACATCTGTAACAATTCTGCTCTTTTGTGTTATTTATGGACATTTTATGCATTTCATTTTCAACGCTTTTCTTTTGTAATTCTGATGCATCCTTAGCTACTGTTTCCATTGCAATAGCCAGTGCTTTTTCTAAGTCCAAGTCCTTTTCTGACAGTAGCCTCTTTTGTGTGCTTGAGCAATGCATGCCACATACTAGTCTGTCCCTTAATGCATCAGAAAGTCCATCTTTGAAATCGCAATTTTGTGAAAGTTTGCGCAGTTCGGCCATGTAGTCAGAAATGCTTTCATCCTTTTCTTGATTTCTTTTATGGAATCTAAATCTTTCAGCCATCACTAGAGGTTTAGGCTTTAGATGGTTTTGCTAAATCTTCTGAATATCATCGAATGTCTTGCTGGACGGTTTGGCTGGGCTAACTAGGTTGCGAAGGAGATTGTACGTTGTACGTTAGTTGCAATTAGACTGAGGAGAACGGAAACTTTCTTCTCTTCCTCCACATCATTGGCATCACAATACAATTCCACTCTTTCCATGTACGCTTCCCAGTCTTCATTAGCACTATCGAACTCGTCTACCTTTCCAACGTAAGCCATCTTCAGTCTGATATTTACCGTTTAAGTGTACTTATGCGTGGTTTACTGTGAGCTATTCACGTTTACTCACGCATCCTTCATTAGCCTTGCTACTCCTCTAGTGCTGTTGTTTGTTTTCACTCGCCTTCCCTCCAGTGGACTTCTCATTCCATGTACTTTTAAGCTCCATTTGCTTGTTAGGTTCGTAGATTTCTCGTCACCAATTGGTCGTGTCTATGCGACTACTTATTAATAAAATAATCAGGCTCTCTCGGAGGTTAAAGTCACACGTGAAACATCACTTAGTTTACTTAAGGTTCTGCACTCCATGTATACATGCGCATGGCGAAAAACCAATAGGAGAACACTGCATAGGGGAGTGCTTACACTTAAAGAAATAGATCCTTATTAAACACTGCAGATACCTACATACTTCTTATTCTTTGCACACTTACAAAAGGAGCCTTCTTTATCCCTAAAGACAGATGTGCAGCCTTACCTTGACAGACTACCCCAGCATCTTCATGGTGGCCACAGTTATGGATGCCATGGCCAATATGTGAGCACTGAGAGAGAGACGACTCTTGGCCAGTGCAGCTGACATCATCCAGCCAGATCTGTCCACTGCCCTGTCCAAAATGAGCACTGGAATGAGCCGTCAGGGCTGGTCCACAGCCAATCTGTCTGCAAACCACTTCAGCATTAGGCATGTTCCAGATGTCATCGCACACAGTGCCCCAGGTGCCACGGACCTGTACCTCCACTCTCCCAGAGCAGGAGCTGTCGCCCCCAACTAGTCGTATATCCGCTACAGTAAAAATGTGAAGAAATAAAGTGAGGGGGGAAGGGGGGGGGGCACAAAGAAGGCATTACATGACCATATTTTTTTGTCAGGCAGAGCAATCAACACTGTTTGCTTCAGGTTGTCTGAGATGTCCCAATGGAGCAGTATCAGACTCATATTCTGACTAGAATTATGAGTATGACAACATCAGGCTAGGGGCTTTTAGCACCACTTCCACTTTGACTTGTGATTTATGTAAGCCAAATCTGTCAATGATGTGACCACAATATGATATCTCACTCTTGAAAAACTCGCATTTTTCTCTCTTCGCCCTTAGGCCATAGTCACTTAGTCTTTTGAGCACTATGCTGAAGTTTTGGAGATGATCTTCATCATTCTTTCCTGTGATCAAGATGTCATCGAGATAACACTGTGTTCTTGGTATATCCTGAAGTACTTGCTCCATCGCTCTTTGCCAGATGGCTGGAGCTGATGCGACGCCAAATACAAGCCTATTCTACTGGTCCAGTCCCATATGCGTGTTGATGGTTAGCAACTTCCTACTCGATTCCTCCACTTCCATCTGAAGGTAGGCCTGAGACAGGTCAATTTTCGAAAACGTCTCCCCTTCAGCTAGTGATGAGAAGATGTCTTTGATTCGTGGTAGAGGATACTGTACAGTACGCAGCACCGGATTAATGGTCACCTTGAAATCGCCACATATGCGAACACCTCCACTTTTCCCTTTTTTAATCACGGGAACAATGGGTGTAGCCCAGTCGCTCCAGTCAACCTTGGAGAGAATGTTAGATTCCTCTAGGCTCAGAAGTTCTGCATCAATTTTCGGACGCAGTGCATATGGCACTGGACGTGCCTTGTGAAATCTCAGTGTCGCATTGTCATCCAATTCAATCTTTGCTTTAATGTGTTTCATCTTGCCAATGCCTTTCTCAAACACTTTTGCATGCTCTTCTAAGAGCTGAGACAGTCTTTGTTTAGAGCTACACTTGTGGCTCTTGAGGCTTGGAGATATGTTGAGGGCTTTAATTGCATGCCAATCAAGCTGGATTTTTCTTAACCACTCTCGCCCAAAAAGAGCTGGTCCTCCATTTTTCAACACATAGAGCTCCAACTTGTGTGTTTTGTCACCATAAGTCACATCCACTTTAAGTTTTCCTTTAGGAGACACTCTCTCACCAGTGTATGTTTTTAACATCACTGGGGTCTTTTCTAGCTGTAGCTTGGAAAACAGTCTTTTGTAGTCAGCTTCAGAGATTACGGACAAAGCTGAACCTGTGTACTCTGTTGTTATCCATATCATTTTCCTATCTGTTTCTGTGATGTTGTGCAGTTCTTAGCATGACAGGTCATCTTCATCACTATCTGTATTATCAGATTTTTCATATTCTGTCACTTTGTGCATGTGTTTTGCTTTTTGCCTGAAACTTTTGTTTTTGTCAGTTTTTTTCTTTTTGGTTGTGCTTTTTGTCTGATTTACACACTCTTTCTATGTAACCTTGTTTTTGGCATTTTCTGCAGGTCTTGTCTTTGAACCAACAGTCATTTGCGTCATGAGAGGATTTTCCACATCTGTAACAATTCTGCTCTTTTGTGTTATTTATGGACATTTTATGCATTTCATTTTCAACGCTTTTCTTTTGTAATTCTGATGCATCCTTAGCTACTGTTTCCATTGCAATAGCCAGTGCTTTTTCTAAGTCCAAGTCCTTTTCTGACAGTAGCCTCTTGTGTGCTTGAGCAATGCATGCCACATACTAGTCTGTCCCTTAATGCATCAGAAAGTCCATCTTTGAAATCGCAATTTTGTGAAAGTTTGCGCAGTTCGGCCATGTAGTCAGAAATGCTTTTCTTGATTTCTTTTATGGAATCTAAATCTTTCAGCCATCACTAGAGGTTTAGGCTTTAGATGGTTTTGCTAAATCTTCTGAATATCATCGAATGTCTTGCTGGACGGTTTGGCTGGGCTAACTAGGTTGCGAAGGAGATTGTACGTTGTACGTTAGTTGCAATTAGACTGAGGAGAACGGAAACTTTCTTCTCTTCCTCCACATCATTGGCATCACAATACAATTCCACTCTTTCCATGTACGCTTCCCAGTCTTCATTAGCACTATCGAACTCGTCTACCTTTCCAACGTAAGCCATCTTCAGTCTGATATTTACCGTTTAAGTGTACTTATGCGTGGTTTACTGTGAGCTATTCACGTTTACTCACGCATCCTTCATTAGCCTTGCTACTCCTCTAGTGCTGTTGTTTGTTTTCACTCGCCTTCCCTCCAGTGGACTTCTCATTCCATGTACTTTTAAGCTCCATTTGCTTGTTAGGTTCGTAGATTTCTCGTCACCAATTGGTCGTGTCTATGCGACTACTTATTAATAAAATAATCAGGCTCTCTCGGAGGTTAAAGTCACACGTGAAACATCACTTAGTTTACTTAAGGTTCTGCACTCCATGTATACATGCGCATGGCGAAAAACCAATAGGAGAACACTGCATAGGGGAGTGCTTACACTTAAAGAAATAGATCCTTATTAAACACTGCAGATACCTACATACTTCTTATCCTTAGCACACACTTACAAAATGAGACTTCTTTATCCCTAAAGACAGATGTGCAGCCTTACCTTGACAGACTACCCCAGCATCTTCATGGTGGCCACAGTTATGGATGCCATGGCCAATATGTGAGCACTGAGAGAGAGACGACTCTTGGCCAGTGCAGCTGACATCATCCAGCCAGATCTGTCCACTGCCCTGTCCAAAATGAGCACTGGAATGAGCCGTCAGGGCTGGTCCACAGCCAATCTGTCTGCAAACCACTTCAGCATCAGGCATGTTCCAGTTGTCATCGCACACAGTGCCCCAGGTGCCACGGACCTGTACCTCCACTCTCCCAGAGCAGGAGCTGTCGCCCCCAACTAGTCGTATATCCGTTATGTTCGATCCTGTAAAAATGTTAAGCGATAAAGTGAAGGGGGAGGGGGGGGACAATTAATTATTAAACACTACAGATACTAGGGCTGGGCGGTATGACGGTATATACCGTGCAACGGTAGAAATGTGTCTACCGGGAGAGATTTGGCTATACCGTTTCAACCGCGGTATACTCTTATTTTGAAATCCAATCTATTTATTTTTAGATATTGACCTCCGAACTATACATCATCCCGTTTATTACACGGGTACTCGCCAAAACGATAGAAGACATTCCTCCAAAATACCTCTTAAACGATTTTGTTGCCGTTTTGTGATTTCCGCTTAGAAAAAATTGTTCTTCAGGCAAATAGAACTCTAATGTTTCAGGTGTTGCGTAGCAACCCATTACTTGCTGAATTCAATTTAGGTTAAATGACCGGACTACTTGCAGAATGATATGATGAAGCACAAAACCCGTTGCCAATGACAGCGGTCATTACTTTTTCGCAGCAGTGAAAATAAAGAAATTATCCTACAGACCTGCGAACGTCGGGGTGGCCCATTCAAATCAACTGAACTTTTTTGAACATTCTGTAGAGCCGTATAATACGATGCCCAGTACAATTTTTAAGGACTTTCATGCCTACTTGTTGAGTAATCCTCGACTGTTGGGAAAGGTTCAATATACTGAAAAATATGGACTGAAAAGTGTCTAGTGTAGCCATTTATTTGCAGATTCTGTGGCATTTTTCTCAATGATGGTCAAATATTAGTAGTTAAAGATGCACTATTTCGATAGTTTAGATTTCTTTTCAGCATTGCAAAGTGAATGAGCTGTGGGAGCGCAAGAACAGTGAGCGTATAGCAGCAATTATTATAGACATATACATGTACGTACAGTATGCCTATGGCGATTATAGGCTTACTATCGAGATTCTAAGTAACATGGAAACTTTTTTTGATACTCCACGTAGATCATAAACCCTTGAATATGAAAACGACTCAGTGAAATCGGTTGAGAAATGTAAACGCTATAGTGCTTTTTATCCAGAAAAACCGCAGCTCCGTCATTTACTTGCATCTGTTTACAGGCCAGTCAGTACAGGCACGTCGCAGCAACGGGCTGAAGCGGTCAATGACGCCTCTATGTCTAAGTGTAATGGCCAACTTCTTAATTTTCTTTTTTGAATATGTCGCCATATAAAGAAAATGTTTTTCTCATTATTGCGTTAACATATGGACACACATTGAAAAGAAAGTTAACACTTGAGTTATCTTCTGAAAGTACATTAAAGAACCACTAAAAGCCATATAAGCACTGGACTAAATGCCACAGAAAGACTTTTCCTTTTTTTTTTTTTTTCATGCACTTTGCTTTAATTTTACTATTTAAAGATTCAATGGAAAAATTCAGTACAAAGTAGGCCTATACTGGCCACTATTGCTTAGGCCAATAGCCTATTGAGGCAGTATTGTTTCTGCACCTTAGTGTTCTTAAGGGTCAATGGGCCTCATTCTTGAACATTTTCTGAAGTTTCTTCTGAAATGTTTCTTATGGGCTTTGGAAAAACAAAGTAAGAAAAAGACATCCGACAAATTCATGAACGCTTGAAAATGTGTTCCTACGCAGCAGAAGTGTTCTGAGCTGTGCTCCACTGGAAGAGTTTTCTTAAATTGAAAGCGCGTTCTCGTGCTCCTGAATTTGCATACATACACGCCCTGCCAGCTCCTTATAAGGGCACGCAACCGTAGTGACGTGTGCAGTCGGAATAGACCGAATCTACACGAAAGCAACTCGTAAATGAGTCATGTCAAAGTGGAAAGCGAGGACCGTCGAGTAAACGCAGATCTAACTTCAACGGTGGACCGTTGCAGGATGTAGATGTGTCCATTCTATTCCACTATAGCTATATATCAACGTGATTGAGTTTAGTGCTTATTTATTTATTCACTTACATTTGCAGTGTTCGTGTACATTCACATTTACATTTAGTCATTTAGCAGACGCTTCTTTCCAAAGCGACGTACAAGGGAGAGAACAGTCAAGCTACGAGCAATAGAGACCTAGTGTAACAATAAATACTACTTTACGTAAGATATAGAAAAACAAAATAGAAAATAAAAACGAAGTGCAGGAATGTAACTGCTGTAAGTGCAAGTTAAGCACTAGTCAAAGTGCCAGTTAGGAAGGGAGGTGCTCTCTGAAGAGTTGGGTCTTCAAAAGCTTCTTAAAAGGTAGAGAGGGACGCCCCTGCTCTGGTAGTGCTAGGCAGTTCGTTCCACCAACGTGGAACTACAAATGAAAATTCTGGATTGCCGTACTTGCACAGACGGCAGTGCCAAACGACGCTCACTAGACGAGCGCAGCATTCTGGTGTAGTCCTTTTATTTATTTTATGACATCACGGTGCCTCGTAGAATCATGACTATACATGTGAAACGTAATTGTTTATGATGCAAATATTCTCGTAATTATTATTGTTATAATTATTTTAATCCAAGGATGTCTGTAGAGTTGATGTGAACGCAATCACCAAAGATTTCTCACAAATTCATTAACACTTCTAACACAGAGTTTTCTTAAATGCGATTCCTCAAAAAATCCCAGATGAGAAAACTTTCATGGATGCCAAATGTTTTCCTAAATCCAATTCAGAAGCAATTCCTTCTTAAATTCTTCTTAACTGCGTTCGAGAATGAGGCCCAATAAATACATTTCGCCACCACTGAAGTGTCCTTCTTTAAAAAAAAAAACTCAAATCTGGTCACCCTACGTATAATAAACCGTGATATATACCGTAACCGTGATATAAAATTACAAATACCGTGATAGAAGATTTTGGCCATATCGCCCACCCTTAACAGATACCTACATACTTCTTATTCTTAGCACACACTTACAAAAGGAGCCTTCTTTATCCATAAAGACAGATGTGCAGCCTTACCTTGACAGACTACCCCAGCATCTTCATGGTGGCCACAGTTATGGATGCCATGGCCATTATGTCTGCACTGAGAGAGAGACGACTCATGGCCAGTGCAGCAGACATCATCCAGCCAGATCTGTCCACTGCCCTGTCCAAAATGAGCACTGGAAGGAGCACTCAAGGCTGGTCCACAGCCAATCTGTCTGCAAACCACTTCAGCATTAGGCATGTTCCAGTTGTCATCGCACACAGTGCCCCAGGTGCCATGGACCTGTACCTCCACTCTCCCAGAGCAGGAGCTGTCGCCCCCAACTAGTCGTATATCCGCTACAGTAAAAATGTGAAGAAATAAAGTGAGGGGGGGGGGGACACAAAAAAGGCATTACATGACCATATTTTTTTGTCAGGCAGAGCAATCAACACTGTTTGCTTCAGCTTGTCTGGGATGTTCGCTTCAATTGGCCGAACACAAGGCTCTTGAACTAAGTTTCATCTTAGGCATTTTAGCCATTCTTAAAGTCACTGTTACAAACTCAGTCTTTGTGTTTATGTTTCACTGTTAGGGGCATCACTGAGAAATGTTTTCATATTTTAACATAAAATTAACTTTCAGCTTACAATGCGTAGAAGCGTATTCACTGAATGCATTCCTTTCAAATATAGAATCAGGTAGGAATCAGAAATAAGGAAGAATGGTAACATGTGGAACTGCAGATATATAGCCATTGTACTGATGTATTATGCTATGGGATCACTCTGAAAGGATTATGTAATACTTGTTGTAGCTGGTTCTGCTGTTGTTGTACTGTATCAGTAATCTAATCTAAGGTTGTAGCCACAGTTGTATCTACAGGAACCATAGTCGGCTGCAAGACAGAAAATTACAAACCTAGTAAAAGTGAAGTATTTATATAATATTTTCTGTTTTTAGCTTTAATAAGCATCTGTGTGACACCAAATTAAATAAACATAATCGTGTCATGAACAAAATTGTTGCCACCTGAAACAGTTGGTACTTCAGTGGTCCAGTAACCTGGAGAGAAAATAAAGAGTTATAGTTTTTTCCAAAGTGACTTGTAAGTAAAATACAATGAAGGCAAATGGCAGTTCAGTGAGAAACACATTTGAAAAAAAATTTCATGAAAAAATATATTTTCTTTCATAGGACATAAGCGTCAGATAGAAAAGAGAGAATATTTACAAGGATATGAAGCCTGAGTTATCTTTTGAAAACATAGACCTTACGTTCATACATACAATAGTTGCATTGTGTCGCAGATAGATTCTATTGTATCGCAAATGATCACGTATCCTCCTTCAGACAGCATAGAGAATACCTGTATTAAACCAAAACAAGTGCTGTAGTGCTTACCTTGAAAAGCAGCAGAGCTGCAGAGCAGAAGAATCAGTGATCCCATCTCCATCTTTCTTCTCAGCTTGAATGTGTCCTCAAGCACCCTGCTTCAGGCTTATATGCCCAACTTCAGACCTCAAGGGCATGACCATAGGCGGAGATCCCGGGGGGGACAGGGGCGACGTGTCCCCCACTATAAAGTTGTCCCCCCCAACAATCATTGTAAACACAAATAAATCATTTTTAATAATATAGTAATATTAAATAAAAGCACGACAACACAAGCGGTGCTAATTATAAACGTAAAACATGTGTTTTTTAATGTTGAAAAAAAATGACTCCCCCATTCCTCAAAGTGGTTTGGTTCACATGCTGTTTCCAACGGGCGGGGCTACCGGCAGCTCAATGTTTCAGTCAATCAGCCCAGTACACTGTCTGCTAAATGACTAAATGTAAATGTGGCAATTTCTGGGATTCATTCTTAAGTTTGAACAGAATTTAAGAACGCTAAATAGCAGCCGTAAATCGGCCAGATTGGAGCGCGCCCATGTTCTTAAGGGAGGAATTTGTGAGAGTTTGTTGGTAATTGTGTTCACATCAATTCTCAAACATCCTTGGATTTAAATAATTAAAATAGTAAAAAATACGACAATATTTGTAATCATTTATAGTCATAATTCTACGAGGCATCGTGATGTCATAACATTAATAAAAACACTACACAAACACTGCAAATGGCATTGAATAAATAAACTAGAATATCCATTTCCTGAAGGAAATACCAGTGCATGAAATCCAAAAGTTAAGAAAGAAAGAAGAAAGGAAAGAAGAGTGAACAAGAGTGAAAAAAAGAGTGAACAAGAGTGGCTATGGATAAAGACAGTAAAGAGAGTGTGAAGAGGGAAAAGTTTGAAAGAAGGAGAGAAAATGGACTGAAGTAGAGAGATGGAATGTGAGAAAGAGGAGTTGGAGAGGGATAGAATAAAATAAGTGGATGGAAGTTGTACAGAGAGAGGGAATGGCTGAAAATAGGAAAGAGAATGGACATAGGGGAGGAGGGAGATGTTAGAATGATCAATGGATAAAGTGGAAGATATAGACTTGTAACATGAAGGAAGCAAAGGAAATGGAAGGGAGGATAGAGGACTGTTAAGTCAAAGAGGGCTGACAAAAAAGTTGAAAAAAGAGTGGGAATTGATGGAGAAAGTAATTGGAAGAAGAAAAAAAGAACAAGTGCAAAAAGCCAGGTACTTATACCCAGCTGACAAAAATAAAGTGGCTACATTAACAAGTACAAATAAGGAACAGGTGAGAACAGGCAATGGGAAACAGGTGAGGGCACACAAAGAAAACAAAGGCACATGTGAACACAAATAACACTAAGTCTGTGAAATGTCCTTTTGGCCACCAGAGGCCGCCAAATCGTGGCCATGACTGCCACGATCGTGACAAATCTACCTTTCTCTGATGCATGTTCACACCTGTGCTGATATGTAATTTAGCTAACATTACTGTGGAAACATCAAATTGTTGAAACATGTTTATTTTTATATTGTTACTATGTGATGGCAGGAAGATAGGTGCCATTCATTATGTGGGACAACTCTGTATGCTGAAGTCATTCATTGTGGCGTTGTGTTAAATGTCACAAAACCATATTTCTTTTATTTTCTTTTATAAAAATAAGAGTGGAAGAAAGAAAGAAGAAAGGAAAGAAGAGTGAACAAGAGTGGCTATGAATAAAGACAGTAACGAGAGAGTGAAGAGGGAAAATACTGAAATAAGGAGAGAAAATGGAGTGAAGCAGAGAGATGGAGTGTGAGAGGGAGAGTAGACTGGAGGGATAGATAGAAAGATGGAGAGAAAAACAAATGGAGTATGGAAGGTAACTCTTTATTTTCCTAGTTATACAGTTGAATGTAGAGGGACAGAGAGAAGAGGAGCCTTGGAACCTTGGCGCAGGTGTCAGTGAAGCACAGGTGCAAGCCAGTTTAATGACCCTATTATGATGTCATAATGGCCCAATGTAAGTCAATGGGAACATTTTTATTCGTTTTTCTTTAATATCTTAAAAAGGATAAAGTTTAGAAAAATGAAAAATACATAGCATAAGGGTCCTTTACAAGACCTACGCGCCAAAGTTTGAACGGAGTTTCTAAGTTAAGCGGTTCAAGCTGAATTAAGTGCAGAAGTCGGTACAAAGAATAAGTAGAAGAAGAAGTATAAGAAACGAAGGAATAACAATACAGGGCATTTCATGCACTGTAATAATAAAAAGAAGAAGAATAAGAAGCCTAGGAATAACAATACGTAAGGGATAATGTATTGTCCGGAGGTCATTATCCAAAAAGAAATCCCGACGGGGCGAACTGCCCCCGACGCGCAGCGGAGGGGTGTTGTTTCGTCCTGAAGGGATTTATTTTTGGATAATGACCGACGGACAATACATTATCCCGCTTATTATACGGTTACTTGCCAAAACGATAGAAGACATTCCTCCAAAATACCTCTTTTTAATGACTTAGTTGCCGTTTCGTGATTTCAGCTAAGAAATAAATAGTTCTTCAAGCAAATAGAACTTTGTAAGTTTCAGGTGTTGCGTAGCAACCCATTACTTGCTGACTTCAAATTACAATGTCTGTTACGTTAAATGACCGGACTACTTGTGGAATGATATGAAAGATGTGAATTAGAAGCACAAAACCCGTTGCCAATGACAGCGGTCAATATCTTTTCGCAGCGGTGAATATTAAGAGATAATTCACCTGCGAACGTTGGGATGTCCCATTCAAATCAACGGAACTTTTTGGAACATTCTGAAGAGCCGTGTAATAAAGGGCATTTCATGCACTGTAATAAGAAGCCTAGGAATAACAATACAGGGCAGTCCATGCACTGTAATAAGAAGCCTAGGAACAACAATCTGTCAGCTGACAAAGAGCCTGTGGAGACGTGAGCATGTTGACTCAGTAGAGCCTTCAAGGATGGAGGCATTCAAAAGCAGGATTCTTTTATTTGGAATGGAATGGTTGCCTCATGTTCTTTGTTTAAAGGTGTGCAATCAGCACACCTTTAAACAAAGAACATGAGGCAACCATTCCAAATAAAATAATGCTTTTGATCTGGACCGGAGTCCGCCTATTAAGTACACCTGGTTTATTGACTATAAACCAGGTGTACTTAATAGGCGGACTCCGGTCCAGATCCGGACCCATACGCAATCCAATTTGGACCGAAGCCAAAATTTTGATTACTTCAAAACAGCACTATAATGCTTGTGAGTCTAGTTTATTCACACACACACATTCACAATTGAATCGCTACTTTGCATATTAAATAAAACTAGAAAATGCATTTCCTGAAGGAAATACCAGTGCATGTAATGCAAAAGTTAAGAAAGGAAGAAGAAAAGAAAGAAGAGTGTAAGAAGGAAAGAAGAGTAAAAGAAGGAAAGAAGAGTGGAAGAAGGAAAGAAGAAAAGAAAGAAGAGTGAAATACGGAAAGAAGAAAGGAAAGGAAAGTGAAAGAAGGAAAGAAGAGCAAAGAAGGAAAGAAGAGTGGAGGAAGGAAAGAGGAAAAGAAAGAAGAGTGAAAGAAGAAAGGAAAGAAGAGTGAAGAAAGGAAAGAAGAGTGGAAGAAGGAAAGAAGAACGGAAAGAAGAGTGGAAGAAAGAAAGAAGAAAGGCTCTGGATAAAGACAGTAAAGAGAGAGGGAAGAGGGAAAATATTGAAGGGAGAGACAATGGAGTGAAGCAGAGAGATGGAGTGTGAGAGAAAGTAGAGTGAGAGGGATAGAGAGAAAGATGGAGAGAAAAAAGTAGAGAATGGAAGGTGTCTTAATATTCCTAGTTATACAATTGAATGGAGAGGGACAGAGAGAAGAGGATCCTTGGAACCTTGGCGCAGGTGTCAGTGAAGCACAGGTGCAAGCCAGTTTAATGACCCTATTATGATGTCATAATGGCCCAATGTAAGTCAATGGGAAAATTTCCACCAGTGTCAAACAAAGACAGGTTGACAGGTACTGTGAGTGTCAGAGCAGCTTGTCACAGGTCCATGCAGAAGAATGAAAAACCACACAGCTTGAGAGTAGGCTAAGGTTCAGGGATGGGTTTGGGTATTGTTATACTGTGTAATATATGTTAATTGTAGTATACTTGTAGGAAGTCTTAATTCAGTGGTATCTGTTCTGCCAACTGTCCAAATGTCTCTTTGTGTATTCTACACAGATAGTGCTTCGTGATCATGGACGGATTAGGAAACCACGGGCCCCTGGGCCTGGACATGTTGAAGGCTGAATGGGCTGGCTATCCTGTCCATTGAAAAATCAAATCATGCATCACCACTTTTATGTTTGAAAGGCGTCGTTCGGCAGGTGTAGCCTACTGTGCCTGCTTGTAGGTCTTGACTTTCAGATTCTGCGCCTAAACTAGCTATATCGTATCGTCTCATCATATGATCAAATAGAGACTTGACATTGGACAACAAGATACATATTACCCAGCAATCATCATTGCATATCTGTATACGACAAAAATAACAAAGAAAATAAGAAATTATTCATTTAATTGAATCGGTTTTTTAATAGTTTCTATAGTGTATGTACGATAAGCATATCATTTTGTTATAGATTGCTACTGACGATTTCCCCCTAAAAATGATGAAAACCATGACAGAGACAGGTTTGCCATTTTGAGGGCATATATAGCATAAGGTATCTCCAGTAGTCCCAAAAAAGTCATGCTTGATCCCTGTCGCATTAAACTAGCTTTTTCTAAAACAGCACAGGTACACTCAATTAAAACCATTAGCAAATTAATAAAATACACCTTTTTCAACCACAAATAAGAGATACATAACAGCGACTTCACACAGAGGCTCTGGCCTAGGGGCCCCCTGAGCTCATGGGCCCCTGGGGCACAGCAGTGTGTAATCACACTGTTGCACTGCTCTTTCAAACAGCTCACTACTCAATATCCAGGTTGTCCCCCCTTTTCATGCATGCACCGAAACCGAACAACAATGGCACAAGCCCAGAACTGCAGTAAGGGTTGAGGCAAATGTACTGTATAGGTATGTAAGAGTTAGGCAGCAAAAAAATTATTAATTGCTAAAAGAAAGTATAGTGATCTAAGGTCAGACGCATTAAAGGTGCAGCGTAATGTAGTGGAGACTCAGTTAATTCTCTTTACTTCAATAAGGGAGTGAAACCCGGGCCCGTAAACAGCATGATAATTACAAGACCCGGGGTAAACAGGCGCATGGAAGGAGGAATCAGGTGAGGTGCTGTACTGCAGTCACTGAGGTCATACACGTAAACATTAGCTGGGACACAGCAGGTTATGATTCGTAACAATATCACTGTATTGGATGCCACGAGAGTAGAAACTTTTCTGAAAACTAGCACTGAGAGTGAAAAATGGTTGCTTTTTCCACACATTGCAGTTACTGAAGCCAGCAGACTATGCATACAACATATTTTACTTTTATAATTGTAACCTACTTGTCACAGTAGGATATTAACTTTACCACTTTGTTTCATACATTCTGGAAGTTCAGAGTGGCATCAGCTGCGCAGGCCTAGAATAATCTCCTCCCACTTTAGAGAGGTGTGCTTTGTGAGGGGAGATGGTTCAGCACAGAAACTGTCCATTTCTAAATTAAATTAAATTCATTTTCTAAATTAAATGAACTATTACCTTGCAATGACATTCATTTCCTAATTGCAATAATTTTCATTATGATCACTGTATTGCGGTCATTCAACTCAAATTTAGAAACATCTTTTACTCAAACAGGTGCAGATATGGAGTTTACAGCAGCCCAAGAGTACAGCAAAATCAGGAACGTAAATTACATGCCCTGTGGCCTAATTGTTCATCCTGACGCCCCATGGCTTGGCACCTCACCAGATGGCCTTGTATTCGACCCCCTCGCACAGCCACCTTTTGGCCTAGTAGAGATCAAGTGCCCTAACGTCACCAGCTCTGTTGACTGCAAGTACCTTAATATGAAAGAAGGCACACTGCTCTTAAAGGAAAGTCACATCTATTACTGGCAGATACAGGGGCAACTTATGCTAACAGGAATGACATGGTGTGACTTTGTAATTTGTGCCCAAGAAGACATGCTAGTTCAACGAATCATAGTTGACCCAGAGGTGACAAAAGTGATAAGAGAAAAGGCAGACAGGTTTTTTTCCAATATTTATATGCCCAAGTACCTGCCTTCTAACAGACGTTAGGTACCTGGCACAACATTTATTTGACAAAATTAAAATTATTTTCTGCAAACATGTTTCAATTATACTTCATGTACTAATGTATTTACAATATGTACAATGGTAAATGGTAGATAATCTATTTGGCCCAAGCCTTGACCAGTGGCTTGTTCTTGTAATTTGATAGAAGGCAGGCTAAGCTACTGCAAAAAGCTGGTTGTCTCCTTATAACGAAATGATCACGCCTAATGTTTCGGACCCATATCGCCGTGACTGTCTCATCCTTCGGAAACTGGTGGAAACTTACGATAGTTAAATCTCTCCGACACAGAGCAGCTCGGCACACAGCAAAAGCTGTTGTTTAGATGTTCCCGTTTTTGATATTTTACCATTCGTGACATTTTAATTAAAACAAATGCTCTAAAGTTTGACCAGAAATTTAAAAAAATATTATAATAAGCGACACTTAGAAGTTAGAGGAGATAACCTACCGCTGCTGTCAACCTGTGTACGGAAGTGAGAAGCGGAAATGATTAGCTCTGTTTAGAACTGTTTTCCAGTTCGAACGTTGGGCGTTCCGCATAAAGCGAATTGAGAGGGACAGAGAGAAGAGGCTCCTTGGAATTGGCGCAGGTGTCAGTGAAGCACAGGTGCAAACCAGTTTAAAGACCCTATTATGATGTCATAATGGCCCAATGTAAGTCAATGGGAGAAATTATATTCGTTTTTCTTTAATATCTTAAAAAGTATAAAGTTTAGAAAAGTGAAAAATAAGTTTCCTTTACAAGACCTACGTGCCAAAGGTTGAACAAAGTTTCTAAGTTAAGCGGTTCAAGCTGAATTAAGCGCAGAAAATCGGTAAAGAGAATAACTAGAATATGTATTTCCTGAAGGAAATACCAGTGCCTGAAATGCAATAGTTAAGAAAGGAAGAAGAGTGAACAAGAGTGAAAGAAGAAACAAAAGAAGAGTGAACAAGAGTGGCTATGGATAAAGACAGTAAAGAGAGAGTGAAGAGGGAAAATGGAGTGAAGCAGAGAGATGGAGTGTGAGGGAGGATAGAGGACTGTAAAGTCAAAGAAGGCTGACAAAAAAGTAGAAAAAAGAAGGAATTGCTGGACAGAGTAATTGAAAGAAGAAATGAAAGAAGAGTGACCGGGAGTGAGAGAATTAATCTGCCTATGAGAGAATTAATTGGACTCTCACAGACTGCTTGCTCTGTGTGATACTGAGCATTCTGCAGAAAATCTTTTTGTAATCTAGCTTTCTCTGATGAATATTCACACCTGTGCTAATATTTAATTTAGCTAACATTACTGTAAAAACATCAAAATGAGTTGCTTATTGATTGAGAACCCATATGTGAAACAGTGACAGAGAGGGATACAAATTAACTGAAAAAAAAAATACAAAACAAATAAAAAACCAATCCATCATTTTTATTTAGTAGCAGTAACAAGGAATGTGCATAGCTAAAAAACAACAGTGATTGGAAACTAATAGCGTTGAGTCCAGATGATTGCTAGCTCCTCTGGTTCTTGGCCTCAGTGAACAAACATAGGGTGAGAGTTAATCACCACATCTGCAGTGGTCTCTGTTAGGGAGATTGGAGACCTGTGGTTACTACCCAGTGTTCTCCCCCCAAACAAACCAGAGATGGACTTGACAGAGGTTTAAGTCCTCCTGTGCTTCCAGTTCCTCTGCACTTGTTTTGAGTCAATTACATTTTTAAACTAGAGCCAGGAACATTGTGTTCCAACTGAGCTAATTAGAAGAGCTAGTTTTGCGGGAAGGGTTTGCTGTAGGGCAGGGGCGGACTGGGGGATAAAAGTGGCCCGGGAGTTACTGTCAGACCGGCCCACTCAATACACGGCGCGCGGCCCAGTCAGTACACAGCGCGCTGTCCAGTCAGTACACGTCGCGCTGCCCACTCGATGCACCTAACATTATTTTGGATGATTACAAAGCAATTACATCATATATGTTTGTTTTTTAATAACATTTGGATCCACCAATTTGCCTGGATGGACACATGGAATAAAATGATACTGGCTATTGTAACACTCCAAGGTAGGTATAGTTTGCTAGATGAATATGCTTAACTCTGGGCTAGTATCAGATGGTTATACTGTACGTACGGTATAACTACAAAGCCTTAAGGAATCTGTCAAAGTCACTGTCATCTTCAGCCTACACTATTGGTTAGTACACTCAAAGTGTATTAGATAAATATACTTAAAAAACATGTGCTGAATTGAAATACACTATTTTTGTATATTAAAGTGTAACTTAGGTGTACATTGTACCCTGGGTCTTATCTTGGCTCTGGCCCCTGGCTGCTGCTTCTAACAGCAGAATCATCAATCTAGATAACATATTAACATTGTTTATAATGTACGTGTTGTGTGTAACACGGTGATTTTAGCATAACAAGCTAGCTGGTTAACTTAAGTTATTAGAAATTATAAGATTTCCCTCTTTACAACTACCACCATGGATAGCTTGCTCATCGATTGTAAGCAAGTAACTACGGCTAACATGTTAAATAAATAATCTCGATGATGACAACAGCGCCAGCTTGCTTATTTTACCAGATCATAACGGTCTCAATTTTGGACATTTATCTACCTAACGTTAGCTAGGCTAGCTTGTAGGGAACGTTACCTCATCTGTGAAAAGCAAGCTAACATTGACCAAGTCAACAACTTACCTTCTTATCACTGTCAACAGTCGGTGGTTTCCCAAATAAATCAGAGATTTTTGCATATTTTGATGCACCTTCCTCCAGACATCTTTTTTTTTTCTCCCTGCCACCTTTGCGTTTTGGTGCCGATGACATGCTCTCACTCTCAAAAACAACTTTGTCTGCTAGCAAGTGATGCAAGTGTTGAGTAAGCAAGGCAAGGCAACTTTTTTAAATGTATTTATTTATGGAAGTCAATGTGCTTTACATATACAATAACAGGAAAGGCCACAAATAATAATAATAAAAAAATAAAAAATGTAGGCTAGAGTGATTGACATTTAATAACACAAAACAAAGTTAGACTGACGGAAGAGATTAGATGAGTAAAGCTTTCTTTTGAACTCCACTAATGATGTTCTAGGGCATTCATGAAAGTTTTCCCATGTGGGATTCGTTTTGAATTTAGACCAGAATTTCAGAACGCGAAATAACAGCCGTAAATGGCCCAGAGTTTTCAATCAGGCTAGGGCTGACTGCACACTTCACTACGGTTGCGTGCCCTGGCGGGGCGTGTATGCAAATCCAAATTTAAGAATCCTCATCCTCAATCCGCACAGCTGAGAACACTTTGGCTGTGTAAGAACCCATTTTCAGGCGTTCATTAATAAGGTGGAGATCTTTTCTTACGTTAAAGTCCGTACGAACACATTCCAGAAGACACTTCAGAATTTTTACGAAAAATATGCACCATGAGTGTAAATACAGATCGCGAGGAGGTGTATAAAACTCAGTCAGTGCTAGTAATTCAGTACAGTACTTAGAGCAAACTATACGTGTTCTGTGTAATAGGGAATCTGTTAATTCGACCGGCGATCTGAGCGGGTGGGCAGGTTGCAGAAAAGAGTGGGCTGGTATTTTGGAAAAACCCAACCCCGTCGGCCCATTCCCCGGTATCCCCGATGGCCAGTCCGCCCCTGCTGTAGGGTGGCTGGAACGTTGGAACTGGTCTGAACAGTCTGACTAGAAGGTTTTGCCAATGGCTTTTTCCATGGGAACTGGTTCCACAGTCAGGCGTGTTGGTTGGTTGGTTTGTTGATGAGCTAACATTACTGTGGAAATATTAAAACACATTTTTGAACTGGAGCCAGGAACATTGTTTTCCACACAACTCATTATATGGATGGGATGTTGGCTGGAAGCCAGTAGGGTTTTTGAAACATTGGAACTTGTCTGACCCGACTAGAAGGTTTTGCCAATGGCTTTTTCCATGGGACCTGGTTCCACAGTCGGGCATGTTGGTTGGTTTGTTGATTCAACAGCGTTGTATGTGTGTCTGTGTGTGTATGCATAGATACCCTGTCCCCTCTACCTTTCAGGCTATTTGTGTCACTTCCACTGTGACTCATCCTTCCTTAATTCATCTTTGTTATCAATCACTCATTGCATTTATCTACCTCATGTCAATTTATGTAATGTAACTAATATGTTTTTACGTGAATCTGAATATGATGCTTGGCCAGTAATTCGTTTTGAATGTCAAAATACTTGGTTTACTTCTCGCAGTATTATATATTTTTTGTAATCTAGTGTATTAGAAATAATGCGAATGGCAAATGTTCTCGTGGCAAACATGTCTTGTGAAATATCAAGAAGGGGGGGTTGTGAGAACATAGTGTGGTGGAACAAAGGGCGTAATCAAATTCTTGCAGAAGTGCTCTGTCACGTTATACCATCCCTCACATAGACGCTATGATACTTCATGTTCCCTTTGTATAACTGAGATAGACATGACCTATGAGATTAATTCATCTGACTCTCAGAGACTGCTTGCCACTGTATGATTCTGATCCTTCTGCAGATTTTTTTTTTTTTTTTTCAAAAATTAGTTTTTATTGTTTTCTTGAAGTAACAACACATGAAAACATAAAATGAGACGGATTCAAGTTTTACAAGGAATTCTCCCTTCCCCCCTCCCACCTCCCACGACGCAGACAGCAACCCTAAAATAAAGACCAAATCATAGTCTGTACACATACATATATGTATATACATTGAAGAAAATGAAAAAAAAAGAAGAGAAAAAATAGGGGGGCACAGAATGAGTCAGACAGGAAACTAGTAGGGGAGTACGTTCAGTAGAGGTAAGAGAGGAGAAGAAGGATATAAAAGGACCCCAGGTGAATTGGAATTGCTCTGTCTTATTTCGTCTTGTATATCTCATTTTCTCCAGGTGAATGCAGTTCATTAGATCCCTCATCCAGTGAACATGAGAGGGTGGCTGTGGAGATTTCCATGCCATAAGAATGGACCTTTTGGCAATTAAAGTGGCAAAGGCTAGGGCATCTTTCTGGCATTTTGAAAGAGGGATATTTGTAGGTGGGAGGTTAAGGAGGGCAACAGAGGGAGAGGGGTCAATGGGAGGGTTTATGTTTAAGGCTTTAGAAATAGAGCTAAATATGGACTTCCAAAAAGTTATTAATGTGGGGCAAAGCCAGAACATGTGCATCAATGTAGCTGGAGCCTGCCTGCATCTATCACATATAGGGTCAATGTCAGGATTGATCTTAGAAAGTCTGGCTTTGGTCCAATATACTCGGTGGATAAACTTAAGTTGAATAAGACTGTGGCGAGCACAGATGGAAGAGGAGTGAATTCTGTTTAGGACTTCAGTCCAGTCCTCATCATCAAACTTATAGCCCATATCTATCTCCCATTGTTGTCGCACTGACAGATCTTCAGGTGGTGCAGAGTCTATTATGCGGGCATATAAGGAGGAGATGACTCCTTTATTGTGGGGGTTTGTTTGCAGTATCCTATCTACTGTGTCTAAGTGTCTCAGTAGGGGCTGCTGGAAAGCCTTTAAAATTATTTTGCACAAAATCCCGAATCTGGAAGTATCTGAAAAGGTGAGTTTTAGGGAGCTGAAAATTTAGGGATAGTTGAGCGAAGGAGGCAAATGTTTTATCTATGTATAGATCTTTAAATACCGCAATGCCTTTCCTGCGCCAGACCTCAAATGCATTGTCATGCAGAGATGGGAGGAAGGCTGGATTATTGTTGCAAGGAGAGAATATAGAAATGGCTTTGATTCCATAGCAACGTTTAAACTGTTTCCAAATTCTCAATGACTGACTAACTACAGGACCACAGTCTGGTTTGAGAGAGGGCATAGGGAGCGGTGCACAAGCCAGTGCTTCAAGAGACATTGGTCTGCATAAAGCCTCCTCCAATTTTACCCAGGTCGGGACCCAGTCACTAAGGCCATAATGGCAATGTAGCCAGTACAGTATGCGATGTATATTTGCTGACCAATAATACACTTGAAAATTTGGTAGGGCAAGTCCGCCTGATGTTTTTGGTTTTTGTAGAAGTGACTTTCGTATTCTAGCAGGGCCTTTGTTCCATATGAAAGAGGAGATGATCTGGTCTAGGGATTTGAAAAAGGACTTGGGAATAAAGATTGGAATTGCTTGGAAAAGGTACAGAAACTTTGGCAACACGTTCATTTTAACTGAGCTTACACGTCCCATAAGGGTTAGTGGGAGGGAAGACCAACGGCTAAAGTCAAGTTTGGTGCGCTCTAAGGTAGATATGAAGTTCTTTTTATACATGTCTGTAAATTTTCGGGTGATTTTAACTCCAAGATATTTGAATTCATTCTTAGCTAGTTTGAACACAGTGGCCGATCGTGGGAGGGCCTCCGCTGGATTAACCAGACGGTGACAGTCAAGCAGTGAAACCAAGCAGTGAAGCCAAGCAGTGTAGCAACAAGCAGCCCACAAATAAAGCAGCGTTGCGTAGTGAGAACGCAGCACAAGATGGTAGCAGACAAACCAGCAAAGCAGCAGCCAACAAGCCTCTGTAACAAAAGGTCAGACTTTAACTCATGCAGAGATTTTACGTAATTATGTACCCACCCGTTGCAGCAACATACCTGTAACGCTGTATGTTAGTTCTAGTGCCAGGAGACCGTAACAGTCCATACACCTCCACCTATACTGCACCAGAGAACAAGCAACCATTACCCCACGCTTATTTCCCACAATACTAAATAGCGCTCACCAACGGCACTCACCGGTCCCGGATAAGAGCTGGTTATGGAACGTGATGAACCCAACATCCAACTCCTAGTCGCTAATGACTTCCAAGAACCACAAACTAGACGCACGCCACACAAGCAATCTTTTTCCCACGAGCTCAACCAGCAGACAACGTTCCAACACTACTCTGGGCTGCAGACGATGTAACTGCAAACACCTGCGTGTTTAAGTAGGCCCAGGCTAGTAGAGACACAGGAATGGTATGGGTAGAGCTACTAATTAGCAGGGATCCCCCTACCACATCTAACCCCAGGTTTTCAATCGTCGTCCCGATGATTCAACCTAAAGCCATGGTCTAAAATGGCTATCAATTGTCGGGCCAGGACAGGAGGGTCGCAAATCCTCTGATCCTGGGGACGAGCTAATAGTACAGATGATGTGGATTAGAATGCTGCCCTGCACTAGCTCTAGTGGTCCGTCTTGAAGCTACAGCCTGATTGAGTAATGGGCCTGTTATAGGTACCGTGCCCACTATGCCAGTATCAAGAGGACTTTCTGTAGTCACCCTGGATGTGTCTATGAGACTACGAGACATGTCATGCCCTGACCCCATGGCAGAGGAGGATTCTACCTCAGGAGGGCTAGTGTCAAACCTACCTATAGGGTGTTCAGACGGTTTTAATGAATCAGGATGTGGGTCAATGGCAGTAGAAGGTTCTGCACTAGCAGGGGCCAAGCCGGTTTCCATTATTATGAGCGCCGAGATATCCTCAGACTCCCTTTCAAGACACAGCTCACCCAATCCTTGGTCTGGCATAGCTTGTTGTGAAATTGGGTTTGGGGCCAGTTTCAACTGTGACCGGTGTACATGCTTCACCAGGGTGGGTGTTAGTGGGTTAGTTATGGTGTATACCCCACCATCACCTCTAGGAGTCTTGACAACCTTGTATACAATGGGTAACCAATGATTTTGAATTTTATGGCGACCACGGACTGTGTGGTCACGCAAGTATACCAAGCTGCCCTCACTCAGCCCCTCATCCCTAACAGACTGATCATATTTTGCCTTACGAAGCTCAGCAGCCCTGGCCAGCCTAGCTCTCACCCTGGTGTATGTATCTCGTAAAACCTGTTTGTGTCCTGCCACCCAATCTACCACCTGACACCCCATGGGCTCATCCACCCGTGCCAACACCAACAGGAAGTCAACTGGGAGCCTTGGAGCCTGACCAAACATCAAAAAATGAAGGAATTCCCCAGTAACAGTGTGACAAGTGGTGTTATATGCAAAAACTACCTGCGCAAGGTGCCGCGTCCATGATCTCTTTTGTTCCAAGGGCAACGTCCGGAGGAGGTCATGGAGTGTCCGGTTAAACCGTTCACACTGCCCATTCCCCTGTGGGTGGTACGGGGTTGTGCGAGTCTTTTGCACCCCATAGATCTGGCAAAGCTGAGATATTAGTGCACTCTCAAAATTTCTTCCCTGATCGGAATGAATCCTGGCCGGCACCCCAAACCTATAAAACCACTCGTGAGATGTTGGCAACAGTGGTAGCCTTTTGATCACGAGTGGGCACAGCCTGGGTACATTTTGAGAAAACGTCAGTCATTACCAGGATATTCTCCCGACCATCGCTAGACTGCTCTAGAATGGTGAAATCAATAGCTAGGATTTGGTTTGGGCTTGAAGCCAGTAAATGTGCCATAGGGGCACGAGCAGGAGGTCGAGTAGACTTAGCAGCTGCACACTGGTTACAATTCTGGCAGCACCGCTCAATTTCAATGCTCATGCCTGGCCAAAAGTATCTCCTACGAATAAGTTCATAGGTACGATCCCTGCCTGGATGACCATGTTCATTGTGCACTGCTGAAAAACCACCCCTTGCAAGGCCTCTGGTAGTACCAGCTGATCTACCTCCTCCCCACCCCCTGGCAGCTTAATGTGGCGATAAAGCACACCATCTTCCAGGGACAGTCTTCCCCACTGACGGAGTAATTAAACATGCTTAAGGCATTGCCTGGCGTTCCATTTTCGTAGGGTAACGCTGTTTTGAGAAGAACTGGAAAACCTTACCAATAACAGGGTCTTGTCCCTGCAGCTGCCCAAGGTCTACCTTAGTGGTGGAAGGGAACACTGTGACCGTGTGCTGTGTGGCCTCAAATGGTCTTAAGCCTTCTAGCTGCTCCACAAGTGCAGCTGGCAAAGCCATCCCAGCATCTCGCTCCAAGCCCGGGGCTATGGTATATTGCCTCGACAGCGAATCAGCATTGCCGTTAACGCGGCCTGGACGGTAGCGGATTTCAAAATCAAATGCTGCTAAATGTGAAGCCCAACGTTGCTCCAAAGCACCAAGTTTTGCAGAGTTCAGATAGCTAAGTGGATTGTTGTCAGTGTATACAATACACTTCTGCCCCAACAGGTAGTCTCGAAACTTGTCCGTTAGTGCCCATTTTAGTCCCAACAGTTCTAACTTCATGGAGCTGTAGTTATCCATGTTTCTTTTTGTGGGCCTAAGGCCGAGCGTATGCCACTGGCCTACGTTTACCATCATCTTCCTGGCTGAGTACTGCCCCCAACCCCAAGTGGCTCGCATCGATTTCGAGCACAAAGGGCATGGAAAAATCAACATAAGCCAAGACGGGTGCAGTCACCAGCCTCTCTTTCAACAGGTGAAAGTTCTGCTCACATTCCTCACCCCAACCACGTTCGAGTGGCTCCCTAGAACCCCTCTTTTTCCTGGTCCCGGACACTTCAGCAACGAAGCGATGTAATGGGGCAGCAAGCTTAGCAAAGCCCTCGACAAATCGCCTATAATAGCTTGCAAATCCTAAAAAGGACCGCAGCTCTGTGACATTGGTAGGACGCCTCCACTCAGATACTGCACTAATCTTGGCTGGATCGGTGGACACATCATCTTTGGAGACGACATGCCCCAAATAGGTCACCTGCTGTTGGAAGAAACAACACTTCTAATTTAGCCTTAAGGCCTTCTTGTTTCAGTCGGGTGAGCACCATTTCTAACCTCTCCAACTGTTGGTCAACAGTGGACGAAAAGATGATAATAGAGCAGCAATGTTTGAAACCGCTGGTCACCAAACATACGCTCCATAAGACGTTGAAATGTGCTTGGGGCATTGCATAATCCAAAGGGCATGCGGTTGAATTCAAACAACCCAAAAGGCGTGCAAAAGGCGGTCTTGCTCTTATCCCCATCTGCTACCGGAACCTGGTTATACCCACTTGCTAGGTCCAATGTGGAAAACCGCATCCAGTGTTTCCTCAATGCGGGACAGAGGAAAAGCGTCCTTCCTGGTCTTACTATTTAGTTGGCGGTAATCAACGTACAAGCGGATCTGGCCATCCTTCTTCCTCACGATCACTATAGGAGAGGCATAAGGGCTACTGCTCTCTCGTATTACCTGATTTTGCATCAGCTGGTGGATATGTTGTTTAACAGCCTCATAATCTGCAGGAGGTATGCGGCGATAACGCTGGCGTATCGGTACACTGTCCAACACGGGGATCTCATGAGTGATGAGCCCTGTACAGCCCAAATCACCCTCTTCAGCTGCAAACACAGACTTATGTTTATATAACAGCTCCCTCACCTGGGCCTGCTCAGTGTGTGAAAGCTTGGACAAGTCTGTGTCATCGATCATCTTCCCTACTCGGTCAATTCCCACAATCTGGAAGGGATTTACCGCTTGAGCTACGACCTGTTCTACAGCTGACACCGTAACAACCCCATCCGGCCATTCCACTGCCTGAACTGGGCATAACGTCCCAACTGCAACATGTGGTTGTATTAGTGCATCTTGCTCCCCCACATTGACTATGGGTACATAGGCAACACCCCTGGAACTGGGACCAGTGACACTGAGGCCAGTAGGCCTGCCGGCAATAAATTCTGCTTCTTTAAGGGCTCGAATAACATCATTGAGTTTGCCCCAACTGATAGGGAACAGGTTACGGCTACAAAACGCAAGGAATCAGTGGGTACCCGCACCGCTGTCCTACCTTCAACCTTTGCTTGTCTTTCCCCAGCCCCTGGGGCCTCACTCCTCACCTGTTGGCAATATTGTAGAGCACACTGCCATGCTGGGGTTGCCTGCACACTTTGAAGATCAAATAAATTAGTGCCATGCTGGTTAAAAAGTTCCTGATAGCATTCCTGGATGACATTAATCTCCAACAAGCCAGGTAGTCTACTGTCTGAGGATGGACTAGGCAGGTCTTTTACAATCAACACCCCTTTGTTGTAAATCGGTTTCCCTAGTACCACAAAGTCTAACTCTAGATATCCCACGTACGGAATTTCTAGTCCGTTGGCAGCACAGAGTTGTAACCACCCACAACTATGCAACTTCTCCTTGCCCCATGGCTCAAAACGTTGTTTAAAGAAACTCTCAGAAAGAGTAGTGACCATAGACCCAGTCTAGTAAACATGGAATCTCCACCCCACCCATTGTAACAGAGACAGAAGGGCAATTTCCTAATACATTTGAAACGGCCTGGTTACCACTATTTTCTGAGGCCTGTGAGCCAAGCACTACCCCTCCTGAAGTTTAGCTCCTCACTTCAGGGGGGGGGGGAGTTTTCCGCCTGCCTACGCTGATCCTGTGACTGTCCAGGTAATGCGGTTACTTGTTCCACGGACCGGTTGTACGATCTTGTACAATCCCGGGCCATATGGCCGGGTTGGTGGCAACGCCTACAGATAATTGGGTTGTTAGGCCAGGGGCGACCAAGTGCCGGGTGGGACTGCAAATGCTGTAAACCCTGGGTGAGTTGATTAAGCTGTGCTTGTTGGGCCCTAAGCATTTCTTTCAATTCAGCCAGTTCTGAGTTTTTAGCTATCGGGGTGGGGGATAATGTACTACGCCCACGTACCTGATATTGAGTGGCAAAAGATGCTGGAACAGAATTGCTCCTTTCTCTCTGGTCAACTGAGCACATCCCCTCTTCCACCCACCTGATAGCCTCTTTCCGAACTTCCAAGAAAGTGGACCTAGGACTGAGTCGGACAAACCGCTTGAGTTCTCGCCGTAGGCCATGGTCATACACCTGTTCTATAAACTGGTCTCGCAGTAGGGCAGTAGAGTTTGGCATCTCACCTGGGGCATGTTGCGTGATTTGCTCCATCAGGGCTAATAGTGCATGTGAAAAGTCTTGTAAGGACTCTACTTCCCCTTGTTTACGGGAGAAAAATGTCTCCTGAAGAGAAATATATGATCGAGAACACCCATACAGTTCTTTCAAAATGGCAAAAACCCTTGTCGGGTCCTCTCGCTCTTCCTCGGGTCTAAACCGAAGTTCCCTCTTTGCAGAACCACCTAGGTGGTCAAGGATAAACAGAGCCTTCTCTACAGGTGATAGATGACGGACCCTCAGACTGGCCTGAACAGCCTCCATCCATTCAAAGAGGTCTTCATCTCCCTCTCCACTGAAAATAGCACACCGCCTTTCTCTCGGGAGGAAAACTACACGTTCTGTAGCTACCCTAGAAGTAGCCCCTGGGTTGGCAGGAGTATGGACACTTGTGCTGCCGGTGGCCTGGGAGTCCACAGCAGTGCTAACCCGTTGTTGTAATTGCTCATTCTGTGTGTTCAACGTCTGTACCTGCCTACGCAGCTCCGCTAATTCCTCTTCCATACTAAATTGAGAAAAGAGAATGTGGTCACTTACAAATCAGGTCACGTCTCCCTCTCCACCTCAGGAGATAACCGGTCTTACGGCTGTAGTCTCCCTCGGTCCTTGTCAGCTGCTGTTTTGCTGCTTGGAACAGAACACCCACTCACTCACACAACCACTACACAAAATAAAATCAGAATCACTCAGGACTCAGTGCAACACAAAAGGAGATACCAAGTAGATGGTATACAACTGAGCTCAAACCCCTTACTACACTTCTATGCAGTGGAGGAAAAACACATCTCTGTATTGTCCCTGCTCACAGCGCCAAATGTGCTGGGCCGACTGCACAGTGGTTAGGCCTCTCTCACCAGCAGGGGCGGCTTGTCCATAAGGGCGATTGGGGCGACGCACTGCCTAGGGAAAAAAAAAAAAAAAAAAACTCCTGATGTATAAACGCAATATCCTTGTAAGTCGCGTAAATGAAATGTACATTTAAATGTAATAATTTTTTATTTTTTATTTTTCTGTTGATTCTACAACTAGACCGTCTGATCTGCCTCTGTATGTCATTGTCGAATCAGGTAACAGTCGTCCAGTCAGCCTAAAGTCGTGCTTCAAATGGCCCCGCCCCTTCTGGGGCGAAATGAAAATCACCCCAGACCTCTCTCATTGACTCCCATGTTAAATTCATTTTTTTCACAAAACAGAGCTCTCAATGCATTCTCTATGGCTTGCGGGAGGGCTCGCCCCTCCATGTCGTGTCATAAGTAGTGGACGTAAAAGCCTATACGACTGTCATACAGCTTCGACGGAGGCATATTCTGTCAAGATGGCTGCCCTGTTCAGTGCAATAACTCGATCTTTGACAGAAACTCCTTTTTAGTCGGCGTACTAATGAAGATAAATTGACAACAAAACAATTAGGACTTCCTAGACCAAATGTATCCATTCAACAGGTTTCTACAAAAGGAGGGAAATCCTACATCCAAGAATTGGAACGAAAGAAAATCGCGATCGTGAAGTGGCTAACGCGGTCTGTATTTTATATACCACTGTCACTTTTCATAGGTTTCACAGTGTGTTTCACAGTTCGCTTCTTGCACTAACACTGAATAATTTTTTATGTGATGACTTATTTTGCTTTTGTAAGCCAATACTTTCAAGATCAGTCAATAAATATTGTTGGTTTTGACTTATGTTACGCCTTCTTTATGATGTTACTGGACATATCATGTGTCCTGTTAAGCTATGTTACATCATACAACATTTGAGACACGTGGATAATGAAAAAGTGGGATCATTTAATGTGGAGCCACATCATGTTTGCTTATGAAGGCTCCTGGATTTAACTTCCTTCCATATCTTTCCACCTGTAACTTGCTACTCTAGCTATGTAGCAAGAGGGGACATATTACGGTTTCGGTGCTGCCAATAGTGGACAAAAAGGTATTGCTGTATGAGTTAAACAGCTAACTTAATGTACCTACTGAATGGGTTGTCTTAATCATTATCCAAAAAATTGCCCCCCCCTAAGAATTTTTTCAGGAGCCGCCACTGCTCACCAGCCTGCTCTACACACCTGTGCAGCCCCACTCTAGTTAAGCCAAGCTATGGCTTAACTAGTCATGTAATACAGGCCAGTCAACCGAATGACAGACAGAGATGAGTTTCCACAAAAGCACAGGGTTTTATTTGAGCACAGTTTAAAAGGAAAAAGGACAACAGTTACACATGCACTGATAGGAGGGCTTTGATGTGCAGACCATCCAAGAGCTAAGCATCCATGGCCTACTGAGTTTAACCTAACAAAGAGAAAACAGAAACAAAAACACACAAGCACAGCAAATGATATGATCCAACCCAAAATCAAATGATAAAAACATCAGTGCTGCCAAATCAAAATCACCAAACACAATCCTTGGGTGTAAAACCAAACATCAAACTATAATAATAATGGCAGGAAAACTCAGCAAGGCCCTAGCACACTTCTCACTCCGGGATAACAAAAGAACAAAAATAAATAAACTAAAATGACTCCGACAGTGTGGTTAGTCAAACAGTACAGTGAATCATATAATCATACGAACAAGACAAGTTTATTGATGGTCGAAATCGCACACGCACTTACTCACCACAAGCATACAATACACAGAACACACCGCAGACACGCCACAACTACACCATACAGCCTGCCTGGAGCACGTCAGATGTTTAGTTCGTCGGGTAGCTCCGTTGGATTAACCAGACGGTGACAGTCAAGCAGTGAAACCAAGCAGTGAAGCCAAGCAGTGTAGCAACAAGCAGCCCACAAATAAAGCAGTGTCGTGTAGTGAGAACGCAGCACAAGATGGTAGCAGACAAACGCAGCAAAGCAGCAGCCAACAAGCCTCTGTAACAAAAGGTCAGACTTTAACTCATGCAGAGATTTTACGTAATTATGTACCCACCCGTTGCAGCAACATACCTGTAACGCTGTATGTTAGGTCTAGTGCCAGGAGACCGTAACAGTCCATACATC
>NW_024880021.1:0-43406 GCF_900700415.2 Clupea harengus
CAGCATTTCACAGAGCAAGCACACAGACAGAAACACACACAAATCAAATTATTCCAAAACAGGACTATAATGCTTGTGAGTCAAGTTTATTCACACACACATTCATGCTACTTTGCATATTAAATCAAATAAGATATATTTTGCCACAAAGCACAGTTGTAATGAGCTTTCTGCACAACAGCGCCATCTGGATCTGGTGGAGCAGTGCCCCACGTGCCTCTAATGTAGAAACGCCACTGACCCTAGCTCAATACAACTGATTTGGGGAGTCGTGGCTTAACTAGCCACTGCTGACGTAAAGGTTGAAAATTAACCAAATTTGACACGCTTGCATCACTACCATTAACATGCTATTTGTTGGCAATTCAAAAATATTTATATAGCTTATTGCATCATATGTTGATGTGGTGTGACTCATGAAGGCAATTTACAGGTATTAAATAAGTCATGTAAGCACAGGGTGGTTGGAGGTTGGCTGCATGTACCCAGGAGTTAAAGGGCCAAGGAGGCTTTGATGCCCAGCGTCCCTTGATTTCATAATCTGTCCATGCTAATTCTGTCATTTTTTGCAGCGGTCAAATTACACACATGCAGTATGTTCCTTGTAAAAGCGTTTCTTGTAAAAGCGCTTCTGGCAAACACTGTCCGGAACCCATGGCCATATTGCCATCTTCTTACATTGTAATCTCGACTGACGCGTTCAGTTTAAAGCGTTTGTTCAACAATGCTACTGGTCGATTTTAATCAAACCTTTCACAATTAACTTGCCAGGCTCTGCCCATTTAGAGCCTTTGACCACACCTTTACCGCTCTCTTTGAAGAATGTCCTTTTTTGTGCAAAAGTGCGCATGCACTGCTGTTTCCACCGGCCTCAAACTAGGTCCCATTGTATGTTATGTTATGATAATGACAAAGTTAAGGGGAAAAAGCTTGACAACTTTGCCGTTAAAGCAGATAGCTGAATGATGAAAACAACACAAGGGCAGATACTGATCAAAAAACTGTGTTTACCTTTTGTCACTTGGTAGAGTTTAGAATTTTGGTCGTTTGTTTCAACCCTGTTGATAACCCTGATGGCATTGTTCTTGTTGCAAATTGGTTTTATGTAACATTGTTCCCTCATAGTATTAATTACACATTACTTTGAAACATTATATGAAATTTGTGAGGTCAGTGATTTAAATCAGATAACCATCTCCACAAAAACATGAAGACAACATTATTACATGACATTTTACATTGGTAAACCGGTCTGTTGTTGATGGTGAATATTCCCACTCAGTCCCACTGCGCAGCAGTTTGTCTTTTAAACTGCTTACCTCCTAGCCTGACGATGTCATACTCATAATTCTAGTCAGAATACAGTGGTGGAAGAAGTACTGAAGTTTAGTACTTAAGTAAAAGTACAAGTACCCAGGAAAATAAAAGTAAAAGTAAAAGTACTACATCAACAATCCTACTTAAGTAAAAGTAAAAAGTATTTACTTTTACATTTACTTTAAATATTAAAAGTAAAAGTACTCATGCAATGGGTTGTCTCTCAATGTCTAGGCTGTGCCATTTTGATAAAGAAATAGCTACTGGTAATAAATGCCTCTACAGATGTCACTACTAGTAATAATTATAAGGAAACAACATTTGTTAATGGGAAAGGTTGGTGTACTTATTGTGCCTACCGTCTGTAATACGGTTCACACTCTATCTTACAATTATGCGGATGACAAGTTATCTACCTGGGATTATTTGCAAAGTTAATACCATTAAGCCAAACCAATAAAGACACCATGTGATATCTTTACATCTTTTATTTAATTGTAAACGTGTAAAAAAGGGAAACGGAACATGAAAAACTAATGTAATTGTAAAACTGGACAGAACAAGGCACGCTAGCTTGACATAGCTAACCTACCAGCTTTATCTTACCACTACGTTTAATATATAATGAAGATACAATCATGTTTTTTGATGCTATTGCTGTATGTCAACATGCATTTCGCTAGATACCATTATAATATCATGTCAGTAAACGAATTTAATACATATATCAATATTCAAGTCAGGGACATTAACTTAGCAAAGAAATCACTCAGCTTACCTCGATATGCTACTTTAAATTTGAGGGCGAATTATTGAAGGCTAGCAACTCCTTTTTTTGAGGGAGACAGGAAACGCATTGAAAACTCGTCATTCTTGGGTCCTTTGAACTCGAACATATCTTTTAAATAGAGCCAAGGGTGGCTGTCGCTACACGATGGTAGTCCTTTGGGGGATCATAGTCCCTCACATTGCGCATGCTCAGACACAAACGGTTTACGACATAAGGCTCAACATCAACATATCTGGCTTGTCTTAACGCATAATGTAGGTTTATTTAACGTAATATTTAATAATGTTGTAAACGGTTTAAACGTCAACATATGGGGCTTGTCTTAACGCATAATGTGGGTATATTTAATGTTATATTTAATTATGTTGTAAACGGCTAACAGCATAAGGCTCTACGTCAACATATGAAACGAAACTGGGGAGAGACTTTTTGATCCTCCACCTCATCTGTTTTGTCCACTGTGACATCGTCTTTGTTTTTAAATAAATGGTCATGTTTTCAAAAAACTGGCTTTCGTCGCTTTTCTCCATGATTGAAAACGGATCTGTCGTTGTGACGCATGCGCGCGTGGCTTCGCTGTCGACAGTGTCGCAAAATGACGCATGCGCATCGTGAGGGACTACGATCCCCCAAAGGACTACCATCGTGTAGCGACAGTGGCTCATATCAGAGGGCTCAGTTCATGGCCGACTCTGGATCCATGTTGAATAGGCAGTTAGTCAGGCTGTCTGTTGAATGTTCAGGTATAACAGGCAAAGCTACCGCTAGTGCTGCTGCCAGACGCGCACTCTGATATCATTGGAGTTGATAGAGCCACCTGATTGGTTTAAACTTCCAAAACAGCAACGCAATCCATAGTTTTGTGTAGGCAACTGTTTGGCGAAACTGTTTCATAATATGTAACGAGTAACAACCCATATTGTAGAAATATAGCGGAGTAAAAGTATAGATAATAGCTAAAAAATGTAATGGAGTAAAAGTAAAAAGTATGCACTATTATTTTTACTTAAGTAAAGTACAGATACGTAAAAAATTACTTAAGTACAGTAACGAAGTAAAAATACTTCGTTACATTCCACCACTGTCAGAATATGAGTCTGATACCACTCCATTGGGCTGTGATTATGGGGCGTGTTTCAACCGAACCAGGAGAAAAAATGCCTCTTCGCTCAATTGGTTATCTACAACCAATCAGAACAACGTAGTATGTGACCAGGGCCAGCTGATAAATTAAACTTTTACCGGATCCCGTAGGAAGGAAGGCAAAAACATCTTTTCGATTGACAAATGCCTTGATCGCGTTTCTCTGTTCCTCTTTCAAAATGAATGCACTGTCAATGTCTAAATGGACTCGAATCTATACATTTTAGCTCTCTAGCGGCAGCCATGTTTGTTGAAAACGAATTCAAACCAAGCGCCTTTTTGTGACGTGGTTGTTTACGTTACTGTTGATCATCTGTCCATCATCGTATAAAGCCCGCCTTGACAATTTGATTGGTCAGACCATTTCTGTTCGCAGATAATTTCTCCCTAATGGAGCGACACCAGACCGAACTTCCCGACTTCAAATGTTGTGGGCGGGGCTAAGTTCGGTCTGGTATCCAGACACAACAACAGAGCAGCTCTTTTCTGTGCCACTAACCAAGACAGTTGTGTGTCCTCTCAGGGTGCAGCGATTGGGATCCTGATCAACTGGAACTGCAATCTGGACACTGGTTCGTCCCAGTGCCATCCCAAATACAGCTTCACCCGTCTGGACACCTCCATCAGCTCTGTCACTTCAGGCTACAATTTCAGGTAGAGCCTCCTGCCTGACTCAGGGCATTCAGACTGTTAGCAGTGTTTGTTCACTCAGCAGAACTGACATCACCTTGTGTCATGCACATTGTAGATATTAACATTAGCGCTGATTACATCTCCAGATATGCCCGCTATTACAAGAATGCTGCTGAACAGTCCTACAGGACTTTATATAAGGTGTATGGAATTCGTTTCGACATCATGGTTCATGGAAAGGTAAGACAAAAATGCTTGTTGTTTTTCTGTTGTAAAGCAGGGAACACTGATCTGAATTGATTACACTGGTGCACTTGTTTCCATAGGCAGGGAAGTTCAGTATCATCCCCACCTTAATTAACATTGGATCAGGACTTGCTCTACTGGGTGCTGTAAGTATGAAATCATGACGTCACTGTTGACATTTTCAGGATGCCAGATGTAATGTGGTTGAATAACCAGTAGAGGTCAGTAGTACCAGCAGTTACAGTTTTGGACACTACCCTCACGGTTTAGCCCTCAAAATGCTCTTTGTACTTAGTGTGGATACTGTGATTATGCCTAACAATGATACTAACAGATGCCCATCACTTATTTTCTCTAGGGGAGTTTCCTCTGTGACTTGGTTTTGCTTTACATCATGAAAAACAGAGCATACTACAAAGAAAGAAAGTTTGAGTCTATAAAGCCTGACCCCTCCAGGTACTGTCCTAATTTTCTCAGAGCTTTCAAACCATAATCATACAGAAGAACAGAATATACTTCCTTTGCTAAGCCCAATGTGTCACTGTCACGTGTGTATGTGTGTTAACATAGGCAACATAATGCTGTGAACATTCCAGGGTTAAGAGATTAAAATCAGGCAGGATAGAACTCTGGACTGTGGAAAGTGTCATTTCATTTTTGTCATTTTCTAACAAGGGATAGAAATAGTCAAATGCTGAGCGGTACAAATAACCTTTCCCTTATATAATCACATTACTGACATTGACCTGTACTTGTTGCAGCTGTGTTGTATGTCAATGGAGTGCAATTGAATTAGTGAGCATATCAGAAAGAAAGAAAATATCCTGTGCTTTTCTTAGGAATGATACCTGTACACGAGATGAAGCTCAGGAGGAAGATTCACGTGAGCTGCAACAACTCACTAGTCTGAAGCTACAGGCAAACTCCTCAAAGGACGCGGAGGCTTCAGCCTGATTAACAGGCGTCAATGCAACATGGCTGCTTGACGCTTTTCAAGGATTTTGTATTTCAGCTGCAATGTGATACTGTGGTGGAAAACATGGGAATGAAAACTCAATAATCTGTATATGAAGAAAATCAACAATTAGGGAAGGGACAAGGAAGATTTAGTGGAGTAAAATCAGTATTGTGTGATTTAGTGTGACAAGTGATTTAGTGTGACAAGTAAAATCAGTATGATAGGTGAAAATTCACCCTAGTTACCTCAGGACTCCGGAGCTGCATATAAGTATATTTATTAGACAAACAACAATTGCAATCAGGCTCACTCCCAGCACAAGGCTGAAAGTGAAGCAATGATAAACACATCGCACAAGGTTTATATAGACAGAAGTTGAGCGTTCAGCAGGGATAACCACGTGGTGGATTTCTGACATCCGAGGCAAGGATGGAAGTTTTGCACAAGGTCGGAAGAAGCACAGTTCGACCCTTCTTATCACTTCTGGTCTAAACATGCTCTTGTATGTATGCAGACTAAGTGGCACCTAATAATCTAAGTTACACACACGCACACAGAAAAGCCATGTTCCTGCTTACATAAGTACATGATTCATATAAGGTAATTAATAATACAAGGCACTTGATTATTATATTCTTAAGTCATTAACAGTGCTTGGAAACTATCTCCATCAGTCCCTCCTTTTATCCGTTTCAATGGATAATTCAAAATTACAATCATAATCAAAATCACAAATCATCTTTCGTCAATTATCAATTTCAATGGATAACCTCAAAATCATCACTCTGAGCTTCATCACATGGATTTCCGGAACAGAGAAAATTACTGAGCATCACTCCATATCATCATAAGTCAATCACTTAAAATGTTGTCATATTTCTCATCACACATTTGAATACTTTGCATTTGTAGGCCAACATAGTGGGTGTCAACTGTGTGTGTGTACACATTAGCTTGCCTAGGCTTCAGATAACATTCAAACAAGGCCTCTTTGCTGTGTCCTTGAAGGCCCTGTTCCCCATCAGGCATTCTGCATTCTGTCGGCTGTTGAATATTACTGGGCAGGAAAATGTAAACAGTCTCTTTGTGGAAAGTGATCAATATGTTAACAGTACCAAAATATAGAGTAGTGCAGTTATTATCAAAAGTTTCACACATTGTTTCATTTTCTTGTAACTCCCCATGACTTCACAGAGATAGGACCGCCCCGCCCTCCCAGTATCCACTAGGCCAGGGGTACTCAATAGGCGGACCGCGGTCCGGATCCGGACCCAGACGCAATCAAATTTGGACCGAAGCCAAAATCAACATTCTAATTAAATCATGATCCAAGCGAGTTTTCATTGGTGCATGATTTCGCGCTGTATATTTTTTTCCTACTCAATGTGGTTTCTATCTTCCGTCTCCGATCCAGAGGTCCAATCAGGAGCTGTAATAACAACATCACTATGACAACTCATTCACTCAATGTTGGCTGCGAGCTCTGTGGGTCACGCAGGTTGTGTGTGTCAATGGCAACAACGCGGGCAGATAGATTTGTGAACGGTATCTTTTTCTCAGCAAACGAAAATCATGGCGTGCTTTAAACCCGACAAAAAAAGAAAAGTTGATTCCAAAAATCGCTAATTTAAGACAGAGTGGACTGACAAGTATGTATTTGTGCTGCCTGTGGGGAGCACAAAACCGATGTGTTTAATCTGCAAGGAGACGGTTGCCCTTGTCAAAAGTTGTAAGGTGAAACGTCACTATGAAACAAAGCATGCACACTTCGAACAAAAACACCCGCAGAACTCTGAGGTAAGGGGCAGAAAAATAAACCATCTGCAATCATACCAAGCAACATGCAGTGTAATAGACAGATCAGCCACACAACAAGAGCGTGCATAGCATACCTCATATGAATATGGTGAAAAACAAATACAGGAGCACACTCACTAATGAAGACTTACATCAGTGCCTCTGCCTGGCCTTCACACCTTTTGTGCCCAAGTTTAAACCACAAAAAAGTGTCACCTTTCACACAAATAAGGCCACATCATCTTTTGTGCATAGTTCGAACGCTTTTGTTGGAGTTATGTTTTTGGATTTTGACCGTCACTGTTCCGGACCCTAGACTGAATGGAAATTTGGCGAGTGGACCTTTTGGGTTTCTAATTGAGTACCCCTGCACTAGGCTCTTCTTCCCCACTGGACAGTGTTGTTTTCTTCACCAACGTTTGAGACGAGGGGTCTCTAAACCCCCCCCTGTGTAGGTTGGACTTCCTGTCACAGTGGGCCGGCCTTGGAAAACTGTAGAGGAAAACAGCTCTTATTCTCTGTGTCTTTCTAAGGAAGGCTTACTCGTTTACAATGTGTTAGATGTATCCAGGTGGCTCTCTCCGCTATTTTGACTGTGGTAGATGTTGACAGTAGCACTTAGTATGGTCTGTCCCACTTGGGCGAATGGCAGTGTTTTCTTTTGAGGCTGTTGATTAGGACCCAATCTCCTGACCCAACCTTGGTTTCAGCCTCACAGGTTCCTGTGAAGCAGAGTTCTGAGAGCATTTTGTTCATTCACATTTTTGCCATATATTTTGCAAATGTATATTCAATCTCTTTGTCTGTTTCAGCAAATGGTTTGAGAGTTTAGGCAGTGTAGATTCTTCCATACATAATTCCAAACAGTGATAACAGCATGCTTAATTTCACTAATTTTACTCTAAGATTCTCAAATTGCTTTTAATAGTTTGGTTCATTCTTTTCTACCAGTCCTGCTGACTGGGGATTGTATGAACTGTGATTGTCTATGGCTAGACAATATTTCTTTCTTTCGTTGGGATTTAACTTAATAAAATCAATAATGAATGATTAAACATCTTTCTCATGAAATATAAATAAGAAGTAAAAATATATGCTTACTATCCCCATTTATTGAGGCATGTTTTCACCATGGCTCAATATTACAGCATATCCTTTAGTATTGTGAGATCTAATTCTTCAATTGTGTACGTGTCAGATGATTGTTGTAGTACAGCCTGGTTTGTGGCCTTGTCTGCTTTTTGGTTTCCCAATGAAACCGGGTCTTTTGCATGTGTGTGTGTCAGATGGTTGTTGCAGTCCGGCCTGGTTAGTGGCCTTGTCTGCTTTGTGGTTTTCCAATGAAACCAGGTCTTTTGCATGTGTGTGTGTCAGATGGTTGTTGCAGTCCGGCCTGGTTAGTGGCCTTGTCTGCTTTGTGGTTTTCCAATGAAACCGGGTCTTTTGCATGTGTGTGTGTCAGATGGTTGTTGCAGTTCAAAGTGCTTTACATAAAATCAATAAAAGCAAGCAGCAAGAGCAATACATGGAGTAAAATAATGGTCAACATCGTATCAGAACTTGATGTTCCGATAGGCTTCTTGGATTACTAAAATCATGATAAAAGGAATGAAAGTAATAAAACCTTCTGCCTGGTCTTTAGCTCAGTCGGAACCATAATGCTGCTTCATAGATTCCGCCTTACCCTGTTAAATATTTTCCCTAGCTATTTTTCCCCGCCCAGAGGCCACCCTTCCTTCTATACCCTTCCTTCAGAGGCCTTCTCGTCTTCTTCCACCGAACGTGCTTCGGGGCTTCGGGAGAGACACTAGCTCTCCTTTACAAGCTTAAGGAAGGTGACTGCGCCCAGGGGACTAGAACATTCGTTAGGGAAATATCTCTGAGAATAACATGTGATATATTGAAGCCACAATATGGTTTCCGACAGTGCCATGGTACCCTTAAAACAGTTTTTACAGAGAAATAGTAAAAATAGTGCCAGATAAAATAAATAAAATGCTTGGGTAAAAAGCATAAAGATAGTCTCAACCCCAAGAAAAACTATATAAGCGTGCACGCACAACAAATGACAAACAAACAATATACTCACAAACAGCTCGGAGTCCACCCCCTATAGTCTAATTCAATTCCTTCACTCTCGGCTCTCCACGCTGGCAGGCCCTGGCCTCCTTCCATTCAAGTTGGAGGTCTTTAGAAAAACAGTCTTGTACTCCTCCGTACGGTTTAGGTCCTGATGATTAGCCCAGTTTGGAGAGTCGATGAGGTTGTTGGAGTCCCCGAGTCCCCAAATATGATAGGTGAAAATTCACCCTAGTTACCTCAGGACTCCATATAAGTATATTTATTAGACAAACAACAATTGCAATCGGGCTCACTCCCAGCACAAGGCTGAAAGTGAAGCAATGATAAACACATCGCAAAAGGTTTATATAGACAGAAGTTGAGCGTTCAGCAGGGATAACCACGTGGTGGATTTCTGACATCTGAGGCAAGGATGGAAGTTTTGTAGCCTGGATACCGAACTTAGCCCCGCCCACAATTTTTTTGGTTGGGAAGTTCGGTCTGGCATTACTCCATTGAGGAGAAATTATCTGCGGACAGACATTGCCGTACCAATCAAATTGTCAAGGCGGGCTTTATACGACGGACAGATGATCAACAGTAACGTAACCAACCACGTCACAAAAAGGCGCTTGGTTTGAATTCGTTTACAACAAACATGGCTGCTGCTGGAGAGCTGAAATGTATAGATTCGAGTACATTTAGACATTGACAGTGCATTCATTTTGAAAGAGGAACAAAGAAACGCGATCAAGGCATTTGTCAATCGAAAAGATGTTTTTGCCTTCCTTCCTACGGATCCGGTAAAAGTTTAATTTATCAGCTGGCCCTGGTCACATACTACATTGTTCTGATTGGTTGTAGGTAACCAATTGAGCGAAGAGGCATTTTTTCTCCTCGTTCGGTTGAAACACGCCCCATAATCACAGCCCAATGGAGTGGTATCAGACTCATATTCTGACTAGAATTATGAGTATGACATCGTCAGGCTAGAAGTTTTGCACCAAGGTCGGAAGAAGCACAGTTCGACCCTTCTTATCACTTCTGGTCTAAACATGCTCTTGTATGTATGCAGACTAAGTGGCCACCTAATAATCTAAGTTACACACACACAAACAGAAAAACCATGTTCCTGGCTTACATAAGTACATGATTCATATAAGGTAATTAATAATACAAGGCACTTGATTATTATATTCTTAAGTCATTAACAGTGCTTGGAAATTATCTCCATCAAGTATTGTGTGATTTAATGTGACAAGTAAAATCAGTATTGTCTCGAGACTTGCTCAGGTTTATGCTGTTGGTATTTTACTAGCAAAATAAAGATTTTTTCCCTGAACGACCAAGAACAAAGAGTTTTATCCAGATCTGAAAAGAAGAGTGTTTACTTAATCACAAACCTACAAATCAGTCACGACAATACTCCATAATAAAGCCAAAGAGACAGAAAGCAGTTGGGCAACCGCAAAATGGGCCGCACATTATGCCTGATGTTTTTTTTTTCACATTCTTTATTTTAGAAAAAAATTAATGAAAATTGTGTTATTAAGCTGTTAACGTTGGAATTAAAAGTGAAAGACACAGTTGTGGCCAGTCTTGGATAAGTGCTGCTTAGTGCATTCATCTATGAAAAGCCAAATAGTTTGTATGCCAATGTTTCCTGTTGCTTATTCTCACTTTCTCTATCTAAAGGGCCTAATGCTGCCAACTAAATGGTGCAACTATAGCAGACAAACCTAACAGCGCCTTAAACCTTCTAAAACCTCTCCTGGCCTCCTCACAGGAGACAGGTTCACAGACCTTGTGAACTTCACTACGTGTCCAAGGCCATCCTTCACTTAAAGCCCCTTGTTGTGAAAGGAAGTTCGTTGTCGGGCACCTTTGCATCACGTTTTCTAGTAGGGCACAGTACACACAGTGCGCACAGCTAGGTGTTATGTAATACGGTGTGAAGGGAAGTTGTGGTAGCATTACAACTTCAAACCTTTTGTCAAGTTTTGTGTTTTATCCGTGAGACTCAGATTTTCAACAAGTCTCACGTCTCATGTACGTGCCATTAAACACAGATCTCACTAAATCTCACAGATTTTCACACTCAATAGCACTGAATAATAATAACTATAAGGGCAATAGGAAAGTGCAGACCTCCACCAAGGTCAAATGCCCTATCTCACAATGTTACAGAGAGTGACAAAATAAATCCTGGATCAACTGAACCAGATCCTCTTGAGAATTTAAAGAGTTCTTTCTTGGCCCATTTCAACTCCTCCACCAAGTTTCATGAAAATCAGCCAGGTAGTTTTAGCATAATCCTGCTAACAAACAAGCACGACTCTATGCATGAACATGAAGGGGAGGCCACGCAGATTTAAAGGAAATGTATTAAATGATAAAGATTATATTTTAAGAATAAAGAACGCAAAAGTGTGGTGCGTATCAGTATTAATGAGGAGTAACCCAAAATGTCATGCAAAGTCAGTCTAGGGGTTATAACAAAACAAAAGACAACGGAGAACCAAAATCCAATGCCGGGAGGTGATCAGATTATGTTTACTGTTGTGGAATATATTGCTTTCTGTTGGGAAGAAGAGTATTTTCTTTTATGATCCTGCAGGAAGACTTGATGAAATTGTGGAGGACATGGAATTCACACAAGCTCAGAATGTGTCTAAAGTGTCTACAAATATGCAGCAATTAAAACATATGTTTTTCTTCCACAAATACAGACAGGGATCGACAGTACAGCGAGTGGTGTGGCATTAGACTTGCATGTCTTTACCAACTACAAACCAAATGGTTATGGTTGAAGTGTAGCCATGAATGAAAATATGTTGTCTTCCGTGCATGAGACATACAGTATAGCAGGCTCATCACAAGGAAGGTTAGGAGGACCATGATGTCAATATTCTTTACGCTACATTCATGCCTAGAGATCTTGCCAAGAGCTTTCCAGTAGCTATATCCATTACATTATCATACTGCCAAGTCTTCAGTTAAAGGAATTATAGGCCTACTGCTCCATAGCTGGTTGGTCAGATAGTTGGAGTTAGACGGGTTAAATAAGAGTAGCAACTATTATATGCATATCTGAACAAACCGAAAAATATTCCCATTTGTTGACTTCTGTCAGGAGGACCTATTTCAGCTGCATGGTGAGTTTGTTGAAGCCACAACCGAAATATAACTACATATACAACCGCATGCCTGAATAAAACCGTCTTGTTGTGTTCAAATCGAAAGTCAAGCGAATGTCAAATCTCAAACTGGCTTCAGAACGTGTCTGGATGCAGTCCCATCGCCCGATCATGGGGATGTCAACGTTGAAGAAAATCTTTCACACTGCGTTTGATTATAAAAACTGAAAAGTATGTAATTGCGGAAAATATAAAAGTTGGCATTTTATATAGAGTTATTCAGCCTGTGTATCATCGGATACGTCGGGTAAGCACATATCCGCTATAGACTTACCTGTTGACTTTGAACGGACTAACTGTTAACCGATGAATCACTTCCTTTCTTGGTAATAGGTAGTGATCTTTCTTGGTGATATGGTGTACTCTTTCTCGTTTGATTTATACATTTGTCCACTTTTATCTTTTGCCTAGGTGGGTTTTTATAACGAATAAGAGCTATCAAGCAGTAGAGGAGTCCATACAGAGCTCTGTAGTCACCCAAAGTGAAGGGAGTTGTATCAATCAATTCCAGCGACACAGGATTCCGTTTGTGGGGACCAGAGGACTATGTAATTCCACCTCATGTGAGTCCAGACGTATGGCAATGATGTAGTTTCTTGTGAAATGTTATTCAAACTTGTCTTGTCTATCTTATCATTTTTATTTAATCTCTGGATGGTTTCACAGGTCTAGCAGTTAGATATTAAAATAAATTACAATAACTGTTTTAGACAGATATTATCTCAATTTTTGTCTTGCAGGGTGGACCTAATCTTTTCATCACAACCAACTTCATAGAAACACCAAATCAGAAGTTAGACATCTGTGCAGAAGTAATTTCCTCTCTTACAGTGTTTACAGGTGGGGTGCCACACATTTTCACATTCCCTGTATATCGCTCTGACTCTGGATAATGTTTGTTATCCTTTTAGAGCTTTAAGGTTCTGGATGGCCGCTGTGGTGACAATGAATGACTGCCCACGTGGAGAGGCAGTTACAGCTGGTCATGGTATGACTGAGGAAATGCAATATAATGAGAGTGTAATTAGGCTATTCAGTCGTAATAAACAAGCCAAGTCACCATGGGGTGCTAACAGGAAAAATAGATGCTTTGATTCTTACTTAAACATGAAATGAGTGATATACCTTTAAGGAAGGTTTATTTGGCTGGATGTGATGGGGTGTAGTGTCATTTGTTGTGCTTTTACTCAATGTCCAGCTGCTAATTGTTAATGTGATAACAGTAAACATGAAATAGCATACTATTTCAACAGAATCCTTGTTGGTGAAAGTGTAATTTTTTTATTTACATGTAATATCTATACTTTAGGAATAAAGACTGGTCGGTGCTTGATGAAAAAAGGACAGAAATTACACTGGAACCTGTGAAATACATGGCTGGTGCCCCAGTTGAAAGGAGTCAGAAATCCAAGTGAGACACTCTTTACTACAACAATTACATTCACTGAGGACTTATACATGTGGAAATATACATCACTGAACCTTTTTCTTTGTAAATTAAGAAATAAATGGTCTGTTAGACCAATTCACCAAGAGCTTCGATCAAACAATCCTGTTTAGATTAAATGATTACTGTTGTAAAGCAGACTGTTTGTCCATGTCCATGAATAGGTGAATGCCATGGTTTGTATCAGAAACATACATGAGAGTAAAACTGTTTGTGGAAAAATTATCACCCTCTTTATGTCAGTGTGCCGCAGCTAGGAAAAGCTGAAAACTTTACCATCTATATCAAGAACTTCATCAGATTTCCAAATTTCAGCTTCTCAAAGTAAGTCAAAGCTCTGGTCAGTTCTGTGGAAAGAATGGAGTTATGTGATCTTGTTAGTGGCATGATGCAGTGGTTTAAAGCTACCCTCGAATGAGCACACAAGAAGTTATGGAGCTAATTTGAATCCTTCATTGATTCCAGATCAAATGTCTATGAGACACAGGACAGGAGTTATTTACCAACCTGCACCTACGATGAGTTGGTTCATCCTTACTGTCCCATCTTCCGTCTCGGGGATATTATTAGGAAAAACTGGACACAGGTTTCAGGACATGGCTCAAGCAGTGAGTATACATTTAGTATCAGTTTGACAAGTGATATATGCAGTGATAAACTACTGAATACAGGTGGGAGGTAAAGTAGACTAGCATTATTGTCTATGACCTGATAACTTGATGACTTGACTTGACCATAGCTGGAGGTTGGAGCACGCTGTCATGTCTCACGCTGGTAAATGATGTTTAGGCTCTCTGCGATAATCAGTGTGCAGCTTAAACTCCGGCAATAAATTAAAAACTCCGTTGATGCATGGATTTTGGATATAAGCATGACGACATATTCTTAGCTGACAGAGAACATGTGTATGTTCCCTTTATTGGACGTTCCCTTTATTGGAAGAGCGGTGCATTATGCCTACATATTTTTGTGTTAGCAAGGTAGCAAATGTCTTATGGGATAATGCCAATTCAGCTCTCGAATATCCTTAAAGTTAACACATATCCTGGCAGGCTTTTACAAGTTTAAACCCCTTGAGAGGCGTCTGGATAGAGGTAGCTGTTATTGCAGGGCTTTCTCTAAAACCCACATGGACAGGTGAGAGATGAGTTGTGCATCTGGCGGAGTAGGTGCAACTCATGACCTTTGCTGTGAAAGTTGTAGGTTTCTCTTTCATGTAACAAAGGGGTGTTAAAAGCTGTGTATAAGTGTGTAATTATTACAGAATCACTGCTCATATTTCTTGTGCATCAACCTGAACAGCCTCACAGTTTTACATAATTTCTTGTTACCTCTACCTCTGTTTTTCTGTTTGCTTGTTTGTTAGCAGGATTATGCTAAAACTACCTGACTGATTTTCATGAAACTTGGTGGAGGAGTGGAAATGGGCCAAGAAAGAACTCTTTAAATTCTCGAGAGGATCTGGTTCAGTTGATCCAGGATTTATTTTTTCACTCTCTGTAACATTGTGAGATAGGGCATTTGACCTTGGTGGAGGTCTGCACTTTCCTATTGCCCTTATAGTTATTATTATTCAGTGCTATTGAGTGTGAAAATCTGTGAGATTTAGTGAGATCTGTGTTTAATGGCACGTACATGAGACGTGAGACTTTTTGAAAATCTGAGTCTCACGGATAAAACTCAAAACTTGACAAAAGGTTTGAGTTTGTAATGCTTACCACAACTTCCTTTCACACATACTACTAACACCTACTGTGCGAACTGTGCCGACTGTGCCCTACTTGACAAACATGCAAATGGTGCTCACAAGAACTTTCTTTCACACAAGGGGCTTTAGTTGAGATGGCCCTTTGGACACGTAAGTGAAAGTTCACAGAGTATGTTAACCTGTCTCCTGTGAGATGAGGAGAGGTTTCAGAAGTTTAAGGCACTGTAGGTTTGTCTTGATTTAGTTGCACATTAGGCCCTTTAGATGAGAAAGTGAGAATAGGCAACAGGAAACATTGGCTATACAAACTATTTGGCTTTTTTTAATAAGCCGAATGCACTAAGCATGATGATAAGGCTGTGATGAAGATCTACGTGACCTTATCTGAGATCTTTATTCATATTATGATTGTGTTCATTAATATGGGCAGAGATTTCTATATGGATATGTTCTGACACTCAAATACATACTACATAGTATAGATCCATACTCACACAACATAGGCCACATAATATAGCTACATACTCATACAGCTGATTCCAACAACATGCCACTGAAATTAAATATAATTTTCCACTATGGAAAATTCCACCACACCCACCAGCCGCACTTGTGTGTAATATCAGAACACAACAACAGAGCAGCTTTTTTCTGGGCCACTAACCAAGACAGTTGTGTGTCCTCTCAGGGTGGAGCGATTGGGATCCTGATCAACTGGAACTGCAATCTGGACACTGGTTTGTCCCAGTGCCATCCCAAATACAGCTTCATCCGTCTGGACTTGAACACCACTGTCAACTCTACCACTACCTTCAATTTTAGGTAGAGCCTCCTGCCTGACTCAGGGCATTCAGACTGTTAGCAGTGTTTGTCTCCATTCAGCAAAACTGACATCACCTTGTGTCATGCACATTGTAGATATTAACATTAGCGCTGATTACATCTCCAGATATGCCCGCTATTACAAGAATGCTACTGGACATGACTACAGGACTTTATATAAGGTGTATGGAATTCGTTTAGACATCATGGTTCATGGAAAGGTATGACAGAAATGCTTGTTGTTTTTCTGTTGTAAAGCAGGGAACACTGACGCAAATTGATTACACTGGTGTACTTGTTTCCATAGGCAGGGGAGTTCAGTATCATCCCCACCTTAGTTAAAATTGGATCAGGAATTGCTCTACTGGGTGCTGTAAGTATGAAATCATGACGTCACTGTTGACATTTTCAGGATGCCAGATGTAGTTTGGCTGAATAACCAGTAGAGGTCAGTAGTTCCAGTAGTTACAATTTTGGACTCACTACCCTCACGGTTTAGCCCTCAAAATATTCTCTGTACTTAGTGTGGATACTGTGATTATACCTAACAATGATATTAACAGATGCACATCACTTATTTTTTCTAGGGGACTTTCCTCTGTGACTTGGTTTTGCTTTACATCATGAAAAATAGAGACGAATACAGAAAGAGAAAGTATGAGTCTATAAAGGATGACTGCCCCAGGTACTGTCCAAATTTTTCATGTCATTTTCTAACAAGTAATAAAAATAGGCAAATGCTGAGCGGTACAAATAACCTTTCCCTTATATAATCACATTACTGACATTGACCTGTACCTGTTGCAGCTGTGTAGTATGTCAATGGAGTGCAATTGAATTAGTGAGCATATCAGAAAGAAAGAAAATATCCTGTGCTTTTCTTAGGAATGATTCCAGTACACAAACTGAAACTCAAGAGGAGATTCACTTGAACTGCAACAACTCACCAGTCTGAAGCTACAGGCAGACTCCTCAAAGGACAGGGAGGCTTCAGCCTGACTAACAGGCGTCAATCCAACATGGCCGCTTTGCGCTTTTCAAGGACTTTGTATTGCAGCTGCAATGTGATACTCCATAATAAAGCCAAAGAGACAGAGAGCAGTTGGGCAACTGCAAAATGGCCGGATGCTATGCTGATGATTTAGTTCGTTTTTCACCTTCTTTTGGAAAAAAAATAAATGAAAATTGTGTTGTTATGCTGTTAACGTTCAAATTAAATGTGAAAACACAGTTGTGTTGTGTGTCTTGGAGAAGTGTTCTAGAAAATAAATCACAATGATGTCAGTTTGTGAAATATCCAACAACTTTGTATTCAGATACTGTGGAATTAACCACAGCACTGAGAGTCACCTCCACACGTGACAGGCCTAGTCCAGGGCAGTATCTAACAAGCATAGTGCACAGTAACAAGCATAGTGTTGTGGTCTTCAGACATAGGGTAAACGTGACACTGCTTTGCAGCATGGAGACCTTTTGGCTGTCAGATAAGCAACAAGCCAAAAAAGCTCTCTTATCTGCACCACCAGACCTGTGTTACTGGCTGGGAGGGTCCAGTAGAAAGTACAGAACATCAGAAACAGAAGAGTTTGTTTATATTGCTTTGTGTAGTCAATACTGGAGTGCTAGCTTACTGAGCCCAGGATAAATACAGGTACAGTACCAACTCAGGCATATGTGGGATTGTGAGGATGACAAATTATGTTGTAGACATTAAATATTAAAAAATATTTAAGATTGTATATTTGTAATTCCATTATTTACATAAAGTTTTTATTTGGCAACTGATCCAGACTGGTTATGATGGAACTTACATGTATTTTTTTTAATCTTTCATGCAATGGTTGTTTGTTATTTTTCATATATTCCATGCAGTAGTAGTTGGTTGCTCCTGGACATCTATATTGTGACGTACACCCAAATAAAACAGAAATTTTAGAACTAGTTATTCCTGTAGAGCCATGAGTGCCACCACCACTCAGGACCCGTCCGAAAGCATGCAGATGAGCATGGTCAGGGTGGACCCGGGGGGCTCCAGCGACAGCGATCTGGAGGCGGACAGCATGCTGATGGCCCCCCTCAGCATGTGGGGCCTGGACACACAGAGGGTCCCCATGGATACTCACTATCAGTCTGAGTTTGGGTAGGCCTAGATAGGCACTCGCTCAAGTAATCGTTTAACACTGTTCAGAGCAACAATGGGTAAAAAGCATGGATAGCGTACGCTCAGTCAAACCTGAAGCCACTGGATGGAAGGAACAAAAATGTATCCCGATACAGTGTCAGTTCTGACTGATTTTTTGTTGACTATGCAAGCTCTGGCTGCAAAACTCACTTACTGTGCAGATTCTGGCTGCAATTTTGCCAATATGGCCAGCCAATCTTGGCTTAATTTCTTCATAAAGTAAGTGCTGTCCATGCTTTTTACAGTCAATGGTTTAGAAGATCATGTCTGATTCTTGATCACATCACAGAAAACATAATGTGTAAAACATTCTTAAATATGGCTTCCTTACTTGGCCAACACCTTTCAGTATTTTTGCTAAGCATTTTTTTTTATGTTTCCATACCTGATTTGAAATGACCTCTGATGACCAAAGCTAAAAGAGTAAGAGTAAATGTCTGAAATGAGTGAAATAACTAAATGTCCTTGTTTTCCTGTCAATAGATTTCTGAGTGATACAAAGATCCCAAAACAGGATGTGTCATACAGAGTGTTTACAATCCAGCCACTGTTCGATGCAGCAGCGGCTGGAAATGTCTATAAACTAAAGGGGTTGCTGAAATACCTCCAGCACACCTCGAAACACCTCACAGACTGGGACCTCCGAGGTGAGCAGAGGCATCTCTCACATAAGATCAGTCAAAGGCCTTACATATACTGAGAAAACCTTTCTTTTCCAAAAAAGTACAGCATTAACCCACGCCTCTTTAGAAGACACCACTGAAATAATGACCGAGATGTGCTCTTTCTAAGATCCTACCAATGGGAAAACTGTTCTCCTGAAGGCCCTCTTGAACCTCAGGAATGGGCAAAATGACATCATTGAGTGCTTCTGGACATCGCAGAGGCAACTGGAGATCTGTATGCTTTGGTCAATGCAGCATACACCGACAGCTTTTACAAAGGTGACCCTGACTCTCTCTTGTCACATAGCCAGTCTAATCTGAGTTGAGTTGAAATGCAGTTTCCTTATACTGCAGCCTGCCAATAATCTGTGCTCCTGGTTTCCACAGGACAGAGTGCCCTGCATATCGCCATTGAGAGACGAAGCCTGCACTTTGTTAAGCTGCTTGTGCAGAAAGGAGCAAATGTACAGGCCAAAGCCTGTGGGAAATTCTTCCAGTTCAAAACCAGACCTGGATTTTACTTTGGTGAGCAACTGTCAGCTAATTGAAGCAAATTTCTGTTTGGCAGTGCTGTTAACCAAAAGCGGTTTGTTTCAGAAAAGCACTATTTTACTAGAACCATCTTAATTGTTAGAGCATTAAAACTGATAGTGTGTCTTTCATGATGGATATGACACAGCTATTCTGTTATTTCTCCATAGCATTATTGCATTATTGATTGATGATGAAGTCTTTGCAGTCTTGAAAAAGTAAAGGTTATAGTGTAGTTCATTTACTATATGAAATATGTGTTTTCATAGGTGAACTTCCGCTGTCATTGGCAGCTTGCACTAATCAGTTGAACATTGTAAAATTCCTCTTGAAGAACCCTTACCAAAGGGTGGACATCACAGACAAGGACTCCCATGGAAACACAGTGCTGCATGCTCTAGTAACCATAGCAGACAACTCTCCTGAAAACACAGAGTTTGTCACAGTGATGTACGACGACATTCTGAAAAGGGCAGGCCAGCTCTACCCCAAAATCAAACTGGAAGACATTGAGAATGACCAAGGTCTGACTCCCATCAAACTGGCTGCCAAAACTGGCAAGATTGGGGTATGTTGGGGTATATCAGACATATCGACTTACTACTGCAGCCAACTATCACCCTCTCCTTGATTGGATTCAAGATATATAATAATATTTAATGTAATGATAAATGTAACACATCCTTTCACATGGACATTCCTTGTAAAAATGAATGTGGTTTGTGTTTCTGTTGCTGTATCCACATCATGGGTGCTCTAAGACTAAGTGAAGGTTGTTGTTGACTGAGTGCCTTTGTTGCGCCTGTTGTCACCGCTCCTGACAGCTGTTCAAACACATGGTGAGACGAGAGTTCCTGGATGAGGAGAGCATCCACCTGTCGAGAAAGTTCACAGAGTGGGTGTATGGCCCTGTCTACTCCTCCCTCTACGACCTGGCCTCTCTGGACTCCTACGAGAAGAACTCCGTGTTAGAGATCATTGTCTACGGCTGCGAGAACCCTGTGAGAGCACATGTACAGTTTATCCTGAGTCAGAGGCCGAGTCATGTTGGCAGCTTTATCTGACATCATGAAGCAGCTGTAGTCTAGACCAGTGGTCCCCAACCACCGGTCCGTGAGGCATTTCCTACCGGGCCGCAAAGAAAGAATAAATAATTTATATAATTTCCGTTGTATTAATTATTAGAGTCTGAAAGGTGTTTTATTTTGAAAAAACAACCGGATTTTCCCCGATGTAACATTCGCCTGTGCCTCTTGACAAGTCAAGACCCTTTTCTCGGTCACGAGATATGTTACTCAAAAAACAAGCACGCAAACTAGCGAAAATGAGTAAGAAAACAAACGTTCTTAGAGGCATGCAACTGAAGAGACGTGTGCACAATCCACAGACTCCACAGCAACGCGAAATCAACTTCAGACTGATCAAAATCATGTCAAAGCAGAAAGCAAGCACCTGTGGATTAAACGCAGACCTAACTTCACCAGTGCATTGGTGGAGGTAGGCTACGGTTGCAGAATGTGTCCATAATGCTTATTTATTGATTCACTTATATTTGCAGTGTTCGTGTAGTGCTTTTTTAGAACATTACGATGCCTCTTAGAAGCATACATTTAAATGTGAAACGTAATTGTTAATGATTAAAATATTCTCATATTTTTTATTTTTATAATTATTTAAATCGGAGGATGTCTGTAGAATTGACGTGAGCGCAATCCCCAACGGTTTCTCACAAATTAAGCCCTTAAAAACAATCTGGCTGATTCACCACTGTCCAAGTTAAAAACAAAGCCCAGATGAGAAAAACTTTCATGAATGCCAGAATTGTCCCTGCAGTTACTTTTATACACGGAAGCATAGGTGCAACTCGCGTTCAAATGATAACTCTCCGTTTTATTGGTGGATCAGAAATTAAACTGTGTATTTGATTTGTTTGTGTCAGTCCAGCCCTTTGCATTTCGCCACTGAGGGAGCAACCAGTGACAACCAAACACGATCACACAATCATAATATGATAATAATTAAGGTCAAGCAGATGGGTCCCCCTTTATATGCCATGGTTCTGCTTAAGGTTCCTTCCTGATTAACAGGGAGTTTTCCTTGCCTCTGTTGCTTGCTCTAAGGGGGTCCAGGCACTGTTTATAAACAAAATTGAATTTTATTGAATTGAATATGTTTTATTTCAGAACCGCCATGATATGCTTCAAATAGAGCCTCTACACAGTCTATTGGAGGAGAAATGGCATATTTTTGCCCGGCGAATATTTTGGTTCAACTTCATCGTCTATGTTGTATACCTGGGGATATTCACTTCCGTGGCTTTTTTCAGAAAAGAGGGAGAGGTAGGATTTCAACATCTGCAACCCTATAGAAAAATATAATCTCACAATATATTCAGGTACACTCTTCCACTGTTCCATTTCAACAGATCCTTCCAATTTAATTTTTAGCCACCGTTTCCCGTTCAACATGTGCCATCTGACTATTTTCGTCTCGCTGGACAAATAATCAGCCTCCTTGGTGCCATTTACTTTTTCTTCAAAGGGGTAGGTGAACACTATAGGCCTGCCACATTTAAAACCGCATGAAAGGATCTAATCTGTATTCATGGCATGAAGATGAATGAAAACATGCCAATGGGTTAACTGTGAAAATTATTTTTCTCTGCTAGATATCAGACTTCAGGAGAAAGAGGCCAAAGCTACAAACATTACTGGTGGACGGCTACAGTGAATTTCTTTTGTATGTTCCCAATCATCTGCATAAAGCAGCAGCTGCAAAGTAAAAAAATATGGCCTCTGAGCCTTGTCATGCTGGAACCTCAATCCCCAAACTGCATGAGACATGTGCTTCTGTGCTCCTCTCTCTCTCTCTGCAGTTTACTGCAGGCAGCGCTCCTGCTGTTCTCAGCAGTGCTGTACACCAGCGGGCGAAGGGAGTATGTGGGCTTCCTGGTGCTCTCCCTGGCTCTCAGCTGGATCAACCTCCTCTACTTCTTCAGGGGCTCCAAGCACATGGGCATCTACGGCGTTATGATACAGAGGGTAGGCTGGGTGTATTTCAGACTCAGACATACATGCAAGTTGTTCGTGTTGGTTGATTGTGTACTGCTTTTGTTCCCTTTTCTTTTTTTAGATGATCATCAGTGATATTTCACGCTTTCTTTTTGTTTACATCGTCTTCCTTTTAGGATTTTCAGCAGGTACCCCCTCTTGCTTATGCTTAAATATGGTGGCCTGCCTTGTACATGTTTAGTATCTTTATACACTAGGTAATAGCTATGCATTCACAATAAAAATGATTATGTTAACAGCTTATAAAATAGAGATGGAATTACCCGCAACTGCAGTTTATCAGAAAGCCCCTCTTCATCTGCTCTCCTCACGCTTTAGCTGTTGTGACTCTCATTGAGGAACCCCCCCCACTCATCAAGCGCCTGGAGAACAGCACTGCTGCTCCAGAGACAGTGCTGGGTGGAGGCCATGCGGGCCTGTGCAGCCGCAGACACTCTTTCAACAACATCTACTTCACCACCCTGGAGCTCTTCAAGTTCACCATCGGCATGGGCGACCTGGAGTTCACCGAGCAGTACCAGTACAAGGAGGTGTTCTTCATCCTGCTCATCTCGTACATCGTGCTCACCTACATCCTCCTGCTCAACATGCTCATCGCCCTCATGAGTGAGACTGTGGAGAGGATATCCAGAGACAGCAAGAGCATCTGGAAACTGCAGGTATGCGGTCTTGCATTCTAGAATCCTGCTGAAACTCAGTCATAGTTCATAGTTTAGTCATCATTGTCTTGTATACAGATTTGATACGTCTGTGTTTTATTTTCAACTTTGTTTTGCATTACTATCAACATGCCTAAAAAAGTTTTTGACCCTTAACAAAAGTTTGCTGGACAGGGATACAGCTTAGAATTTGTTAGTTCAGCAGAATATTAGTGACCAGAAATAATTTAACTTTTCACTTCTATGGTATAGATATAGAACTACTCTCTAAAAAAAGATTCTTGTCTTCTGTCAAACTCATTTTGTGTACCAAAGAAATACAGGGTCTTTTGACAGTAAATGAGAAGATAATGGACTTTCAGGTGAAGATAAAAGAGCTCAAGATAATAAATAGCCCTGTAGCATGGTAATTCTGCCATCATGGTGACCATGACAATGAGATATGTGAGGCAGTCTTCTCCAGTGAAGTGAAACAGTGGGTTGCCATGCACAGAGAGCCCTGACCATCCTGGACCTGGAGCGGAGCCTACCTCACTGGCTCAGGAAGAACCTGCGCTCTGGGGTGGTGAAGGAGCTGGGGGACAAACCAGGCGAGGACACCCGCCGCTGTTTCAGGTGGGTCAAGGGTATCATCATATTCATTCCGCAGTATCTTCAGCACGCGGACAAGCTTCATAATGTATGACCAAACAACCTTCTTCCCATCAATATATTCAAAAGGGAATTTTATTCTTCATGCATTACGTCATATAGTGTAGGTTATTTCGTTCTTCATGTACTGGATTCAGAAGCTGTGTGCATGAAGTTGCGTTAGTGTGAAAGGAAAATGATAGTTTGTGTGTTTAGTTTGGAGGAGGTGAACTGGAGCAAGTGGCACACGGACCTGGGCATTATCACTAAAGACCCAGGGAGCTGTGACATCAAGCCCTACAACAGGTCACGCAGAGGTAGGCTACTCTATACAACTTGATGTGACGTGTAATATGATTGAGAGGTAAAAACAATGATCTAGTCTAAGTATTTATGACAATATCAGCTTTTTCCCTAAGTGTACCAAGTGAATGGGAATAATGACTGTGTGTTTGCAGAGAGCTTTGTACGAGTCGTGTCTACTCTAAGAAGGAATGAGATTGTGAAAGGCCTGACGCATGCAGATGACAAGAGCTCCTGAGGTCACTCCATACAGCAGACGGCAGCTGAGCAGTCTGTAGCGGATCAGCCAGACCTGATCTGGAGTCAGCTGCAATTAAGTCACAATCTGTGACCACTTCAGTGACCTACATGTAGACATCCAGACACATTAGTGAATTGCTGCTCAATTTATCATTAAGAGAAAATAAAAGTAGCTGCAACCATGTCCATTCCTTTATGTCAACACTCCAAGGAGTGGAGGATAAAAAGCACGTCTGACACGGTCAGGTTTTGCAAATGCAAGTCAAACTTTATTTTGGTTTGAGGGGAATGTTTGTGCAACATTTTTGTTCCTGAAAGTAATGGGCTTATTTGGAATGACACTTCAATGGAGAACAGGTGGACCTTACTGCCATGACACTCGGTTCTTTGGTGGAACAACATGACACACACAAAGAAATATAACTTCCAACTTTTCAGAACTGCTCAGAGGAAGACAGTAGCCGTCTTTTTTTTTATTTTAATCTCAAAATGTGGTTCAGAGAAGGAGGGTGGGTAACAACATGTGCTCTTAAGACTTTAAGAACCTGCTCACATTCCTAAGACACAGAAGGGTTTGCAGTGTGGACTTCAAAACCGCTTTGGTTGGTAATTCAGCAGCAGCAGCAACAGCCAGTCTCAACAGAGTTTGTGCCTTTAGCATGTAAGGGCTTCCTTTCCAAACAGTATCAGTAGTCAAGTAGCTTGGTCAACCTCCCAAACCCCAACCCCTCTCCTTACCCCCCCCCCCCCCCCCCCCACCCACTTAATAAACAGTGCAGTGTCTTGAGTCCCACATACACCCCTGCTAGGATACAGTTTTTCACCCCCACACAAACCCACCTCAGTATCACGCTCACTCTCCACTCACCCCAGAGGAGGCACTTCACATTGAGAACAGAAACGAAGTAAAAGTTCAACCTGACTAGTAGAGTTTTGTACCCTTGAGCTGGAAACACGACATGATTGCCGGGACCGAACAAATTTGCATCGGAGTTGTTTTTTTTCCTCCCTCTTTCCCACTCAGAACGTGTGGAGATTAACTGAGATCAAGCTAACAAGCAAGTTTAAATAAGTTAATATGTCTGCAACAACAAAGCTGATCCATTCACACATTGCTTTTGCAAAGAAAGAAAAAAATGGCATTCAACATAAATTACAGCTTACTTCTAATCTTTACAGCATTACAAACACTCCCACGTTTTTTTCTTGTAATCTAGAATACAATAGCAGCTTCGTGAGACCAACACATCGGTGAGAAAGTTGAAGAGATAAACTAAGTCCATTGTTCCCAGTCAGTTTGGGTCTGAAGGGTTAGGTCTGCATCTGAGACTGTGATGGTAGCAGAACCCTTTTATTTGTGTTCAGAACTGAAGACATGTATGTTCTGATTGTTTTGTTTGCTTCTGGCGTGTAGTATGCACGCCACCAGCACACACACTCACACACACACACACACACACACACACACACACACACACACACACACACACACACACACACACACACACACACACACACACACACACACTGAGGGGCAAGTAGAACTTCAGATTTTTCACTTCAGCAGCAAAGACAACTAATGAAAGGTGAACATTATTCAAGACGCGGCCTGATGATGCGTACACACTACTACCTGTTACAGCCCAGTGCTGGAACCTGAACATGTTCAAGTTTTTCCCCCCTTCAACCATTTCAAATCAACATTTCTTTCACATGAAATTAATTTTAGTATACTTGCTAATGTCATAATTAATTTAAACTTCTACACCACACTCAAGTCAACAGACTAAATATTTAAGGCTTACACAAGGGGCAATCAGGGAACCAGACCAGAAGTCTCCAAAGAACCCCCCCACACACACACACCACACACACACACACACACAGGCGGTTTCTCTGCCAGTTAAAACAAACAAACAAAAAAGAAAGACAGAAAAAGATTATGCTTCACTGGGACTTAAGTTGTCCTTCCTCTTAAAAGAAAAGAAAAGAAACTAAAATGGCTAACTGAGGCTGACTAAGAGGGCAGGAGGCACAGGCAGACCTGAGAACATTGATGGCGAGGCCATAACATAAACACTGACAAGCAGGAGATTCACGAACCACACAACCAGGAAGGGACACAGATGTCAACACTTGCCTTTTAGAGCACAGAGACAGTCCCAGCTTTCACAGGGATCCCCTATACAGTGATGTTCATGTTTATGGAGGACCAGGAGAGAGAGAGAGGACGCGGGTCACTTCTCCTGTTCACAGGCCTGGGCTGTTATCACAAAGCCAGCCACTTCAGTGGGTGACCCTTGTTGCCATAGGTAACACCATTTGGGTCTTGGTTTACCAGAGCAGCAGAAGTACTATTCAGCTCCCACACCAGTGTGCAGCACATGCATCACGTGGTGGAGGACAGCCACAGTAGTAGGGCAGTGGAGACAGTGTGTAGGACCGGCCTTTCCAGCGGTCACACAGTCCCTTGGATCTTGTGAGTGTTTGTTGTGGTTATTGCGGCCAAAAGTGACTGAATTTGCTTCAGGCAATCTCTAAAATTGTGGTTGGCATTGCGGTGATTTTCAGTTAAATAAAATCAATTGCCAATGATGCAGAAATTCCATGACTGCATTTTCTTGCAAAGAAAATTGATCCCAGAATCCTGGAGGGACTGATTACAATGCAGTATAAGCTGCATCTGCAAGTGATCCATTTGGTCATTCCCACCATTCATTATTACTACAAACTAGGATAAGTACTTAAAACATAACATTAAACCTTTTTTTTTTCCTTTTGTTGCCAATATTTGTAATACATATCGGGATGTGATGGCCTGATTCTCTCAGGAATTCAAGTAGTGATTACTACATTAACAAACAACATGACAATAGATTAGACGACATGGCACGAGTTCCAATGGAATTCCTACATGGAGGAACTCAACATATTCCTGGTCAACATATTCAAGACACACTGTTTGACAGTGAGACCAACGCTCTGTAAAATGCTTCTGTAGAACTCTTAAAAACAGCCTTTCCAAAACTTTAACCTGAATGTATATACAACAGTCTCAAAAATCAACAGTCGCATCTTCTATGTGCATATGCCAACACTTGTTCCTTGTTCCTTAGTGTCTCTCCTCCTTCAGTGACAATAATAATAGCAAGCGATAAGTAAACATCAAAAGGAGAACACTGATTATGTTCAACCTGGTTGCTTGAGTGCACAATTCCATGGCATCTCTAAAAAGATCTTAATAGACCTATTGGGCTAACAAACAAATGTTCTAGATTATAGAAATGTCTTCCTCACAGTGTCCTATATCTATTTAGCTCTCCAAGGAGACATTGAAGGAGAATAGAAGATAATGAACTTGGATGCGTTTATGTGATGGCAAGACATTCCCTACATGTAAACACTACAATCTGAGCAGCACTTTGTTTACCGACAACAAACTGAGCTCAATTTATTTTAGGGCCAGGTGCTACGGGCAGACATAAGATGAAGCCACAGGTTTTTTTTCATTATCTAACTGAAAAGTAATCTATAGGAGAGTGTTACAAGCCTTTATCCAGCCGGGACACAGAGAAACAGGAAAGGCTGGGGAGTTAATGACCTTCACATACACCAACACTCCAATAAGAGCACTATTCATTATCTAAAAAACACTTTAAGCTGGTTTCTCAGACAGGGATTAACCCTGGCCCTGGATGCATTGGTGTTCTCACTAGACAAAAAAACGAGAAAAAAAAAAAAAATGTATTTTTAATTATTATTATTATTCTGAATGTAGTTTTGTCAAGGACTAGTTTTAACCCTTGCCTGGGAAACCGGAGCTCTGTGGATTATTCGTGAGACTGGGCGATAAGCGTTTTATGAATTGCCGTCACACTTAATGACTGCCTTGTCAAGCCTCATCTATACCCTGGGTGGTGGTGAATGGGAACATTTCTACTGTCACCTGAATCAGGGGCCCTAGCGTTTGTCATGACGGGGAGCCTGGGCATCTTACCCATCATGCCCAGGTTGGTTTGCTCCCGGAAGCTTGCGAAATCGCCGGCCATGTAGTCCACGTTCGGCATCAGGCCCGGGTGGCCGTTGGCGGCGCCGACAGCTCCAGTCCTGTAGTGAGTCCCCTGGGTGCAGTCAACGGAGGTGCTGCCCCCCGGCAGACCCCCGTGGAAGTTTATGGCCAGGTCCTGGGAACCAGAGCTGTCGCTATTCGGGGTGGGCAAGATGCTGCTCCAAGGCGGCTGCTGCTGCACATAGTGCCCGTTATTGTAGTTCATCCCAGGGCCCCCCACCATGCCGCTCACCGGAGGCGACGGGGTGGGCTTGTCTAGTGGGGCTTTGAGACCGTAGGGCTGCTGGCCCATGCACGCCTCCTGGGAGTAGGGCAGGCCCTTGGTGGGGAAGCCAGAGCCCCCCGGGTCCTCCCGGGCCACGCTCTTGCAGGGTGGCGGCCCGTCGGGCATGTGCGACATGTGGCTGAGAGGCTGCGACGGCTGCTGCTTCCAGTGGGCCTGTGGCTGCTGAGGTAAGTGGGGCTGCGGCTGTTTGAGATGGTTCTGATAGAGGGGCAGCCTACTCAGGACAGCCATAGTGGTGGGCTGGATGGCACTGGCATGGGAGACATTGGGGTTGAGGGCACAGGAGGAGGGGACAGGCTGGAGGCCGAGGCGAGGGTGATGGTGTTGGTGTTGGTGAGGGTGTTGGTGTTGGTGAGGGTGAGGGTGTGGGTGCATGTGAGGGTGCGGGTGAGGGTGAGGGTGCGGGTACGGGCCGCAGGCACGGGAGCTGGCGTTGATGAGCAGGTTGCGGCTGATGGGGCTGGGGTTGGCGATCTGGCCCTCGCAGACCGACGTGCCAGCAGCTCCGGCCCGGGCCTGACAGAACTGGTTGATCTGGTTCACAATGCTGCTGAGGTCGCTGGGCCGGTTGTGGTGCAGGCTAGCCGCCATGGACAGCGGGATGGTTGAGGTAGACACGGTCACATTGGGAGGGGCATCACCGTCGGGCAGCTTGCGAGGGGTGCTGTGCATTCCCGGGACCAGCACCATGCCAGATGGGGCTGGGGAACCAGCTCCAGCCGTAGTGGAGGCCTGAGGGGGGAGAGTCTGGGGCTGAGAGAGGCCCTGGGCCTGGGCCTGAGCCTGAGCCTGAGCCTGAGCCTGAGCCTGAGCCTGGATACTGTGTGGGGGCAGCATGGGGGCCCTGGGAGCCATCTCTGCCAGGAGTCTTAAGCCCTGAGAGGCCATCTGCTGCTTCTGCTGCTGCTGCAGTAAGCTCTGTGGGTGGCTCAGACCAGGCTGCTGCTGCTGCTGCTGCTGCTGCTGCTGCTGCTGCTGCTGCTGCTGCTGCTGGAGAGTCTGCTGGAGAGCCTGCTGACGGCTCAGGCCAGGCTGAGGCCGTAAACTGGGTGGATGAGGAAGGCCGTGGTGCTGGATGGTCTGTGGGCGTGCCATGCCCTGTTGCTGCTGCAGCGGTTGCTGCTGCTGCTGCTGCTGGAGGTGGGAGGGGAGGCCCTGCTTGTGGGCCCCAGCTGGGGGCTGGGGGAGAGCCAGCAGGTGGGCCACAGTCTGCTGAGGCGGTAAAGTGCTCTGGGCCGCGTAGGGCCCGCTGTGGGGGTTCATGATGGGCTTGGGCAGGAAGCGGGTGCAACTGGCGTCCAGGCCCTTCAAGACGCTTTTGACTGGCACCTTCACAACGGCAAGAAGGCCTGAGCGGGAGGACTCCTGAGAAGGGTAGGGGCTGTAGCGGTGACTGGAGGTGTCCAGGCCGTTGACTGTGCGACGGATGTGTTTCCTCTGAGGTACTTTGACACTGTTGGGGAAGATCTTGATGGTCAGCGGGTTGCTGGCAATTTTCTTAGCAAAGGCATCCAATTCCGCTGGGGATGGATAATGTGCGGATCTCATCTTCTGTGTGGTGTCCCCTGGGGTGAGGCGCAGAGGGAAAAGAAATTAGGAGAAAGTGGGACATTTCCATCAAGGCAATGACTTGGCACAAGACAGAAACCACTGATGGGTTACATGATTATATAACAAAAAAAGTAAGGCCTTTAAAAAAAAATACATAACCTACATGTTTCATGCAACTTGGTATGACAATTGGTCCCTCTATATACCATCATCTATTGTACAACTATTACGCAATACATACAACACAGTATATCGCCAAATTTGTGACAATGGAAAATAAGCTTTGCATCACAAACAAAAGATAACAGTACTTGTTATTTGACTTGAATTCTGTGATGCTATGATTATATCACATTACATTCACAATCATAAGCTACATACAACTGTAGGATAGGCAAAAAAAATTCATGAAAAACACTAGAATAAGCTTTTCATCCCAATCTCTGGTGCAACAGAAACCATTCCACGCCGGAGTAATTCTCCCTCCCTACATCACCCTGTCCTTCACCAAACACACACAGCCATTTCCCCTGATGTGCCCACAAACAGCAGCAAATAAAGAGCAGACAAATATTGAGCAGACAAATGGAAGGTGTACTTACATTTCTGAAGTCCAGTGTTCATCTGCAAGTGAGAACGAAGCTGGAATGTGGGGTTGGATACTGGCAAACAAGCCAGCATGTCACACAGGCACTAATACAACATGGGCTACCCTCCGTCACACTGCAAAAGAAAAAGGATCAGTGGCATGGCTCAGCAGGGCACCAGCTAGGATTTTACACAGTACATTCCAAATGTGATATATTCACCTCATAGACATCGATACAGGAACAAGAAACCGGCGAGAGCTTATATTGAATGTGCTGTACCCTACTTACTGAGACTGCTTAAAAACACTATGCTTCTTCTGTGAGGCGATTAGTCGCTAACAGAATGATAAAGCATCTCTTTTACAAACTAGTCTTAAACACACACACACACGTTCGATGAACACAGCATCCAGTTATAGTATAATGAAACAAATGCAACACAAGAGCATTGCATTTCAGAATACAGCAATGGGTCCACCATAGGAGAATAAGAGCAAAAATTGCAGTCTAGACATTAATGACATTTACCACAATTCACCACAGAGCTATTCCTTTTCCATCACATCTTGGTTCTTGTACCACCGCCTCGTACATTACACACAACGACGAACTGCTTCTGTAATAGCTTCTCTGCAGAGTCGCTCCATTTAAATATCAAGCATTCATCCATGACCTTTTTAAATCGCTCTCTAAAACAGCTGGCGTTTGAGCCCACAGCGCACACCCTGCAGTTTGAGTGCCATGAACGAAGTGGAAGCGAATGCTTCAGTCAGCCTGGCAGGTGCCCAGGGCACGGCAGGAGATGCCACTGCATGACCCGGGCCTACAGGCGCTCCAGCTGACTGCTCCAATTTGATGGATTGGCAGTTGCGGCGAAATCGGCAAAAAGTGAATTATTAGCGTGGATAGTTCAAGTTGAACGCACAGAGAGGCAGCGCAGTGGTTAATTCCAACATGATTATTGGAACAAGTGGCAAGGAGAAATATTTGTTGTGTCCCGTCGCACTAACGTGAGCAGACGCTCCACAAAGTAAGTAGGTTCCACTGCATAAATGGTAATTATCTAGCTAGCTACCGTTTAACACGACGGAGAACGTGTACCTCCCATTAGGCCTAAAATATATATTCCAATTACCAGTGAAGTTAATCGAAGTGACTGGCTGTAAGACTGACACTATTGCTGCGGAGCCCTGGCAACAGTGCTCTCGTAGCCCGCACCCCTTGGTGTCCAAGTGCATTGGTGGTACAGAGATTAGCATTGCTGCCTTCCAGGCAGATGACCCGTATTCAATTCCCGTCAATTATGGTCAGTAGCTTTAATCAATTTATGTCGTCACAAAGTTACTGAGTAAACATACGGCCAACACTGACTAAGCCGAGTCATGGAGGCGCGCCTAAGCGCCGCACTAGGATTCACCACAGCGGGAAAGGCAAACGTTCTTTTAACCTTCTCCAATGACGAACATCATGTTATCTAATGCTACAAAATGGGAATAATGCCTTGTTTTCATCTCTGTGGTATGCGAGTCAACCGGAAGACCATTCATTCCAATGAGAACCTCTGTGATCTCCGATGTGTTTACAAAACTCCTTCCTTTTTTCGGTGACGAATTTGCCTCGAGTACGTTAAAAACAAAATACCTTTGCGGTGGATTTTGCAGAGACAGTATGCACTGTGTGCCAGGAAGTTAATGGCATTGGAAAAACGAATAGGCTAACAGGCAATTTCCTTCAATTCAGCTGCTTGACAGTTAGTCAAATAGTAGATAATCAAGTCAGAAAGTGTAATTCTATAAATAAAAACTAGTTTAGCTAGTTAAACACATTGTGAATCTTTATTATTCTGCTTAAAATAGTTAGCCTATAGGCTACGTGGTGTAGACTGTGGTCTAGACCGAAGTTCTAAAAAGTGGAAGAGTTCATTAAGCATTCTGAAGAGAGAATTCGAGTAACAGGCAACCTTCTGCAAATAGCAATAGATATCAGTGGCTAATTGGCTTTCACTGGCGATATGAACAATGTGCTTCACCGAATATATAGAAATATCGACAATCTTTATCAGTTTGATGGCCTATAACAACTTTACCTCACTCCCATTCTACCGCTGTGATTCCCCTCAATGATATTACCGCTCACTTGACATAAGTAGGGGTTGCTTCACCGTTGCATCATTCCATGTTGACACCGACACAAGTGAGAGTTAAATGCTATTGTTTATTGTTATTGCTATGTCTGCATTGGCAGCATCTTGGGAAATGTCGAAGGCACTCCTTTCGACGCCATCCCTAAAGAAATGCATTTCCTTGCGTTGAACACTAGAGGGTATATTGCGTATATTATACGGAGTTACGGACACCAAACTAAACTGGAAACGAGGCGTAAATCACACAGACAGAAATATACGGAAAATTCGTCCGTGACAACGGTAGATATATTATTGCGACAGAAAAACTGTTCAGGATCGATAATATTTCAAACCACTGGTACGGAATCTAATTCTGTAGCAATAGTGCACTAACTATAGTTCCGGTTCCGTAGCCGGTGCCGAAGTTAATAACCCCCTGTACTGAAAACTCCTAGTCACAATGAACGCACGAGTTGATTTAAATTGACTATAATGATGACCATCAACAACAAAACTCAACCTACTTAATTCTTCAATGGCTTGAGTCTGGGTGAAAATGGCTGGTTTGCAGACACCAACTCATACAACAAAGCCTGGCAGAAATGATCACTGAAAACATTCATGTCAAATAAATGTCTGAAAATGACAAATAATCATCTTAGTTCTAAATGTGTTCATACGCAGCCGTCTGCGCTTAGGTAAAGAAGAATCGCAAATGATAAGCATATTGTCTGGGCATTAACTATTATTTGTGTGAGCTAGCTAGTGGGGAGCTCACCGGGTTAGCCATGCTAGTCGACCCAGCTGTTCAACATAACTTAAGCAATTCGCACACCTAAATAGGCTAACGGCTAACGCCTTTGAATAGAACAACTCGTATCACGCGTAAATGCAGGCTAGTTAACTGATAAGGTTAATAGGCAAATCGTACATAAGAGGTTAACAAGAACAAGTACAATCAGTAACTATCTGTGTAAGTTAGCGTTACCCTGTTGTAAAAGCTGGTCTCGCTTCCAGTGGTGGCTACTCATTTACACATGAAGATCTTATGTCGTAGATTACAAATACTACAGAAGCGAGCTAGCTACACAGTAATTACTAACATATACTGGCTTGCACACAATGTTGGACTCTCATAGAGGATAGCATAGCTAAGTAGCGGCTAACTAGGATCTGGGATCTTCTTTGTGCTGCAAGTGCAATAGGCTTTCATTTTAAGAGGTTCTGACAGATGAAATGGCTATGACTGAGCAAGAGAAAACGATTCAAACACAGTACATACTTTCCAGGAGAAGGTGGACAGTTAAAACATAATTTAAAGAAATATTTCCAACACCGGTATTTTCTTCGGTTTTGGTATGTTGTCCACTCTGCCACTGCTGATTTGCAAATGCAGTGCATCGTTCGCGCATGCGTAAGGAAGACTTTCTGAAAAGACCCCTTCACTGCAGAGAGCTGCCTAGAATATGCCTGATAGGGGCTTTAGTCGGTTGATTCACGGGTGCCCGTCTGTAAGCTGAGAAGACTCTCCGTTGAACATGTGTCCGTTACAGGCCTACGTCAAATACTTGCGTGCATTAATACTGTCATAGTCATAATATTATTAATGTTCTTTGTGTCCCTCTACATAATGGGTCATTTGACACAACGTTGTATGTAAGCAAACGAAAGTGTGTGAGATCTCCACGGTCTGTTTGATTGACACAATCTGAAGCTAAAAAGATCAGTTGGCCCTGCGGCAGGTCACTAATGACATATCCACTGTCATTGCCTACAGTAAAAGGACTGAATACATGTAAACATGTTATATTACATTGGCACCGTTTCATTAGTGTGTCATATCACGTTCTGAATAATGGACTTTTATTGTTTTAAATATGTGGATGAAATGGTCATGTTTGATATTACATTGAGAGTCCCATGCACTGCACTGTCCCATACATGCAAGGTAAGGCTGTGTTAAGAAGTATAAAGAAGCTAAAGATTTTCGTGACAAAATAATGGAGTGGCTTATTTTATTTAAATATCAGGCAATAGTCCATTGCACCATATGCTAGAGTACTAGAGTAATAGCAAAATTACTATTAATAGTTTTAGTGATGGTGTGTATTCGTATCTCAAAGTAGCGTGGGGAAAATAATGATATGAATCCTAATTCACATTAGATTATTTAACAGTCCAGCACAAATAGAAGAAATGGTCAAAACTGATGACCATACAAAAAATATCGTTGGGAACAGCATTTTGTTATATGATAAGTACTCTTCTGTGATATAATTTAGTGATTTGATACAGGTATTATGAAGTCATTAGGACACATTACCAACTCAAAAACAAATAAAAGCATCTCACATTGAATTGTGTTTTACATGTGATAAAGAAAATAAACAAAAACAACTGATTCAAATAGCAAAACCTCAGAAGCACATACAATGGCACATTGCTGTTAAAACCAATTGAATGAGCTGCCATTTAAGTTCATAAGTTGAGGCTTTTGAATGTTTCAGGAACCAGGGACAAAACAAGACATTCAGTGAAAGTACAAAATGACTTCATAAATGGCACTACGACACAACAGTGCAGAGAACCTCATAGCCAATGCCATATAATCTTTTTTTCCCACCCCTTAAAGCCAACAGAAGAAAGCAGACTTCAACACTAAACTTCACAGCACAAGGCTACACAAAGCTTAACTCTATGGTCATTTCATATGGCTGCCAATATAGAGGGACATTTCTGAGCTTACATGGACTTGACAAATATAAATTTTGTCTAGAAAAAATTACCTGGTGATAAGTTCTACAAAGATTTTGGATTGCATGGCTTACATGTACATTAAATGTTACAAAAAGATTTAAAACAAGTGAAACAATTAAAATAAGCATACTATATTACCACAGAGAATCTACTTTGGTATGATTAAAATCACTTTGAAATCAGTAAAAAAAATAACCCACTCTCCCAACACCATGAAAATAATCATAGCATTGCAAATTAAGGGTTTAACCTCACATATTGTCAACTCACTCCAATGACCTATCGTTCTCTTGTAAATGCATATAATAATATATAGTAATATTGAATATAAAACACAAAATAAACAGAAAAAATTAAAACAAGCCAAACTGGCCTCACAGATACCCGACATGTAATACTACACAAAAAAAAAAAAAAAAATTAAATATGGTGCGTTTGTGGATAGCATGCGCTTTGATCCATGCTAAAAGACAGACTTTAATATAATGGCTTATTTATCAATATGGCATTCCTCTATTAGAGTACAGCAAAACAAATCTGCTGTGTATACTCAATGTGAATGTGTTAAGAAATGGAAAAAGAGTCTTAACTAATTTCATAACAAAACTTTTTGTTACCACATACATGAAATCACATACACAGCAACTTTTGACAGCAATACCACGGCATCACTATGCTGATACCTTGCATGCGCATCAAAATATTCCTGAAGTTCATTGGATAGCACATCATATTCTCAGAGCCCAAACAGGACGAGGCCCAAACCAAAGTTAACATTTGGAATTTGTGGTAGCTATGTGATAGTACTTTTATGAAGGTAAACCAATCACTCAGCCCACTGTAGCCTACAACAAAGGTGACAGCTATGAAATTCTCCCTTGAAATGTTGCCCAACTCAATTGTTCAATTGGACAGTGAGTAAGTTTGTAAAATAAACAGATATGACATGTAGTCAATCTCGTTTTAAAAGTTTTGAGATGCAAAATTACCTCACTACTTCCCTTACACCCCGGTTATATGCCAGAGACGCGACGGAAGCTAAATTCTATATCCCATTAATTTCTGTTGGAGGCAGGCGATTGAGACGTAGACGAGCAAATTGGGCAAAGCGAGGGAAAAAAGCAAGCGTTTCGCGTCGCTGGCATGTATCCATACCGTTACTCCCTACAAGACATTCTACACAGATAGAACCATACAGATAGAACCATATTGATGAATGAAAGAGGAATTAAAAGTGTTCCTCTCCTATCGCCTTTCCCACCAATTACGTCGATGGATTCAAAAAGCTTAACATAACAGTTAGATGTAAATGTTTAAGAGGAGCAGCAGTACATGCAGATATTCTGGTCCTGTAAAAATGAAGGCACCAGAGGTTCACAAATCCACTTGTATAGAGAAACGATAGGTTTTCAAGTGTTCTGAAGGCAGTCGAAGTGAATGCAAACGACATATCAGAGCAGAAGGTAGGAGATTGTTCTCAGGCCTGGGCGTCAGTCATCTTCCTCAGTAAAGGTATCTGTTTGAGGGAGCACACATATTATTCTTGGTTAGGTTTCTCATTAGTTTAGTCTTTCTCTACAACATCAAAAACAAGGAATTTCATAAAAGATTGATATATGTATTATTGATCAGCATGTCAATTTCTCAAAATCTTATTGAGCCATCAATGTATTAAAATTAGCCAATATTTAAACTAGACACCCAATATGTCTGCTTTCCAATTCATTCAGCTGGCTTCCATTTAACACGTAGTCTGTAGTAATGACCTTTGGAGACCACAAGGGGGGGGGGGGGGTCGTCATATGTCAACATTTTGGATAGTCCCTTTTTCTGAAACATGCTAGTTGGAAATGAAACCGGATCTGTAGGCAGGCTACCCTGTGACTAAGACTTTACTAATGTTGTGTTGAGAATAGTATGTATGAAGATATCAGCAGCGTGCGGCCAGGCCCCTCTAAGCATTCTGAGAAGAAGGAACAAACATGTAAAACATAATAAAAACATCAATATTATATCCGTTATAAAAAACACCAGTACGTTACACTGTCTCTTCTGTCCCGTAGTGCGCAAAAAGCTGATCGATGGATACGCCGCAGAAGATTTTTTCATCCAATTCAAGTTAAATACTAATAAACAAGTTGCCTATTAACATGATGTATGCATTGTGAGACTATGTTCATTGTGATGCAGCTCGTATCAGCCTTGACAAGTCAGGATCAGTAAACATCATTATGTTTTCCATTTACTGTTAAGATGAGATTGATTTTATGTTGGCCTTTCACAACATTTTCATAGTTGTTTTATAATTTCCGGCAACACACACTCGTGGAATGTGTATGAATTTACAATAATTGAATTCAGTGTGCCGACTTTTACTCCGCTGTTCGTTCACAAACAGGCAGGCTAATATGGCTCCCTCTAGTGACGCTTCTTTATACGACAATGAAAATCACTAAACCTACACAGTTTAGATTAGTAGTCCCCAAAACTGCCGGCCCACCGCTTCTCCCAGATTCCACTTCTTCCCTTGATTTTACCGTTCGAACAGTGTTCTTGACTACCTGGATCCTTAGACTGTGACAAAATCATCTCCAAGCTGGCCTTAGCACATTTGAACTCTTCCACCAAGGTGGTCATTGGCAAAATTCCTTCTTCATACAAAGGATACAGCACTTAGACAACATGGCACCCAAAGCCATTTCCTAACTTCCTTATTTATGACCTCTGAAATAACAACTTCATACATGGTCAAAGGCCACCTTGGAAAAAGACCAAAACTGCAAGCAACCACCAATTTTCAGTTTTGCAGGCAAGGTTGATACCTGAATTAACTCTGCACGACTGAGGGAGAGGATTCTTGCTGAATTCCCTGATATGCAATCATACAAGAAGGGAAGAGATGTCCTGATAGCCTTTGAAGAAGATGTTGGTGCTGCTCTTTCCAAAGCCTATGAGCAGGGGCAATGACAAAGAGGCTCTGCACATCGCATGTGCTGCACAAATTGTCCACTGTCAGATATTTGGTGAGGCCAAACCATTTAATGGTTTCCATGAAAGATACCAAGAGGACTCTGTGTCACCACTGTTGCTTACCCTGATGGACATGGTCCTAGAGGGACCCAGCATCAAGGACCAGATGGCAGAAGAAACATCGCCAGCAGCACTTGCAATTTCTCAGTTGCTTAAATTCAACAGCGTTAAGCACAAGTGGGCATCAGGCACAGCAGCTTTTGTCAGACATAGGACTTCACAGGAGACACCAGTTCCTTTTTACATAGGACTGATGCTGCCCACACACGCAAAAGGGAACTTGTGGACAGAATGGAACATCTGGGGTTGAGGATATCATATGATCGTGTGTTTCAGCTCTCCACACAGATGGGGAACAATGTATGCCAGCAGTTTCAAAGAGAGCAAGTGGTATGCCCTCCACAATTGCGCAATTCAAGTTTCAAGTTCATCTAAAACTCTGTGTAAATTGTGAATAGTTCTTTTACTTTTGTGATCAAAAACCTTGATCTTGAATTGAGGCTGTTCTCTAATTTTCTAATAGACAAGATATAGCAGGTAGCAACTTTTGGTCAACCCATACCAATTTCAGGCTTAAAATACCAATTTCCAACTCAATCAATCAATTTTCTATGTTTCAAATTAAATTGCAAAAATAAAACAACTCAACAAAAACTCAACTCAACAAAAACAACAGCCGATGTGTACATGGAGCAGTTTAGTCAGTGTAGTTATGTCATCCATATAAGCTTGGATGGGAGGTAACCGGGTGCTGTCCTTTGACCACGCACAACCCATTTAGATGCCCCTATAATTCATTCCATTTCCATGGTGAAAGGCAACAGTGAAATGGTACATCCACCAATCTCCAAATGCTCCCAGGATGTGGTGTAGTTACTTCAGCACAACTGAATATACTTAAAATATGCCCTGACTAATGCTGAAATCTTCTCAGGGCCCTTAAAGTAGCTGAACGCTTTCAACAACAGACTTTGTGGCACCGATCCAGAAATTCCACACAGATCCACAATTGCTATCCACTATTGATGCATGGAAAAGACATCGATCTCAAACCCATCAAAAGGCCTGAACTAGTCAAAATCAATAGCCATGCTAGCTGAAACTGACTCTGCCCCCACCCAGGGTCTACCAGCCCCTCTCACCTTGGTCAGGTCCACTCCTGTGAGAGCGTTGATGGACACGGGCAGCTCGGCCAGCAGGCGGTTCACTTCTCCAGTCACCCGGCTGTTGTCCCCACTCAGAATGACTATCTCACTGGTCCTGGCCAGAGGGGCAGCCACTTTGCTAGCAATCTGTTGAGACACAAAGAGAAGGGAAAGTGATGAGAAAAGTGGACATTGCCATCCTAAATGTCTGCCACAAGTACCAGAATACTTTAATTAGCTAGATAAATAATTAACTAACAAAAAATGCCATATGTTCATAATATTCAAAGATTTGCAGTGGATTGTGTGTTTAATGCGGTCGCTCAAATACCTTTGGCAGTGCCTCCAGAACCAGGGCAACCTTGGCTGCTTCCCCGTACTGCTGGTAGGCCTCAGCCTTCAGCCTCATCCTCATAGCCTCTGCTTTACCTATGGCTTCAATAGAGCCTGCCTCCGCCTCTCCTATCTTGCGGATTTTCTCAGCTTCTGCTTGAGCAGTCAACACCTTTTTCATCCTGTGAAGTAGGACAAAACCAACCACAATCACATCACATATTCAAGAATAGAATATTACAGAGCACACACACACAACAGGATGTTCACCTCAATGGAACACACTTATCTCATGATGTGGATACTGGAAATGAAACCGTGTTAGGTTGTGGTTTCAACATTTTGTGTGTTAAAAACAGACAAGTGGTGTAAAATCCCTTCAATATTCATGCATAGCAAACTGCAATAGTAGCACTGCAAGGTATTTCAGGTAGCATGGGATACAACATACTTCAGTAATTTGAGAACACCTAAGGGTCTTTCTTGGTACAATGTATTTATAAAGCAATTACACATTATTACATATTGCTACCATTTTGTAGAAACGTATTCTTATTACATTATTTATTCTTATTACTTTTATTATTATTTTACATTAAAGTCTTATATCACTTACATTTACATTTAGCAGACGCTTTTGTCCAAACCGACGTACAAGAGAGAGAACAGTCAAGCTACGAGCAACAGAGACCTAGTGTAACAATAAATACTATTTTACATAGAAAATAGAAAAAAAGTGCAGGAATGTAACTGCTGTAAGTGCAAGTTAAGTACTAGTAGAAGTGCAAGTTAAGGCACTTAAAGCTTCTATAAATATGACCAAGAATCCGTTTCACTGAGAGGCCACACTTACTTATCTCCCTCAGCGAGCTGCTGTATCTTGTAGGCCTCAGCCTCGGCAGGCCGCTTGACAGTAGCAATCAGCTCCTTCTCCGTGCGGTCGATCTCCCTCTCCTCTATGGTGATCTGCTTCTTCCTCTGCACAACCTCAATTTCAATCTCTTCCAGCCGAATCTTCTGCTGCTCTTTGGCAGCCTGCAGCACGTAGGCCAGCTCAGCTTCGGCTTTCTGCTCAGGTGAGAAATCATCAGCACAGTCAGAGGCCATCGCACAGGTTTATTTTGAGGTTTGGGCATCCAGTACAAAGTCTGACATATAAAACCACCAATTAATACCACAGACTGAGGAGAGGCAATTTTCGAATCAAGGCTTTGTAATTAAATGTGTTTTTTTATGTGATCAAGCCATTCTAATCAAAGGCTTGATTATCCAGGAACTATGAAAACAATCTTCCTCTTTATACACTGCCAGTTGTGCACCTCAAAATATTTAGTTTTTCTGATTGGAAGTGCAAAATACAGCTGGAACAGTTGTACCAAAGAAATGAATCATGTAAGGTCAATATGCCCAAGGGAACTTTTTTGGTAACCTCTTGGAGATAAAATCTCATCATACAGTGTTTACTTGTGAAGATCAAGGGGCCATGGGAAACACTGTCTTACTGACCTTGGTGTTCACTTCCTGGTTGAATGAAGCTTTCTGCAGCTCCAGCTCTCGTTTGGAGTCCGCCATTTTCGTGTCAGCTTGGAACTTGATATCCATCATCTCTTTCTTGCACTCTGCTTCCTGATGGAGAGGTAGAACATGTTGACTAAGATGTGAAACTCTTCCTGGGGGATCCATCAGGGATAATAAAGTTCCCCAGGGACAGACATGACTTCAAGCATACGACTGGAAACAACTTGTTTAAATTTTGTAAGTGGTTGGCATTGGGGAAAACCCAAGGCTACGCCCGAAGACAACATTTGACAAGGGCACCATAGTACCTTCACGTTTGATTGACCACCCCTATTTTGAGTTATATCAACACACTGTTTTGAAGTGGTAACTCTGTTATCTGTCTAATGATCTCTGACCCACTGTGGCCTCTAACTCTCATTAAATTCTCAACCAGAGAACTATTCGTAGGTAACGGTGTTCCCGCAATGGCTAGCTAAGATTAGTTTCAAAAAGTATAGGACCGGGCTAATTAACTGGTCTAGACATGCTACAGCAAGAACTGTTAATTGTATTATACAGCGCTGGATTGCCGACCAGCCTCTGCACTGGATTGAATGGTTATACGGATCGCATAGCAGCCAGGCGCCCGTCACTGGACCAAGCCGATCGAACAAGCTGCAAAGCTCCGTAACAGCACTGTAGCCTCTGAGGTAGTCTCCAGAACTAGAAACAGGTTGTGTCTGTGGAATATGCCAAGATACTAAAACGGCCGTGGCAAAATCCTGTGCGACACTATTCCTAGAAAAAAAGTAAGAGGGGTATTCATCAAAATAGATTGTAGGTATCCAAAGTAATTACCTCAGGTCAGCCTACCTAACGGGTAGCAATATACATTTAAAGCCTCGAGCTAAGGTTGAGTTCTTCTGGGTGCTTTAATAAATATAATTCATTGGTTTGGGTGAATTGTCCATTACAGTAGCACAGTCCTTTACCCTTATGCCAGCATCCCTCTCTGCTTCAGCCACTCCGATGTCTGCATCTCTCTGAACAGCTGCGGTCTGTGTCTTCCCCAGAGAGCTGAGGTAGTCCAGCTTGTCGTACACATCCTGTGGAGAGCAGACCGTTTTAGTAAAAAAAAAAAACACTAGACCAGAGACACCGAGGTGTGATACACATAATAGCAGTCATTCAGGAATGATGCGCCACAGCAGTCATAACAATGTAATTTCTTGGGGTGGTATTCTTTCATATCATAGTTTTAATAAATAGAACAACCAAAGAATAATGCATTCAAAATGTATGTAAAATGTCTTTCCTTTAAGTTTCATAACAGTCTATGTTTTCCACCTCATTAACTCCTGAAAGTGATAATGACAGGCTGTAAATCATTATCGGTTTTATGGACAAGCAATTCATCACATTTACTCTGATTTATTGGTTGCCTCTAGGTGCTGCCATATTATGTGTGATCAAACTAATTAAACTTATGTCTTCTCACCCTTAAAACCCGATATAATTGTATTCCCCGAGAAAAAAATACTCATACTTCTCAAAACCTGGTAACTTTTCATCTAGACCCGCAGAAATGACAAGATTGAAATAGATGGGTCAGAAAGCTAA